>NC_133658.1:148597159-148862389 GCF_037893015.1 Macrotis lagotis | reverse complement strand
CACTGCTGATTTAGCTGGACTTAGCTGTTTGCTTTCACTGGAGAGTAGATGATCCTTTTGACTTGTTTTGGGGAGTGGGGTCTCCCTGTTGACCTCCCATGAATATGAAGCTTATCTGCTGACGTGCTCCAAAGATGGGGCCTTTATGCTGGGTTCCTATTGTAACTGAGTCTTTCTGAAGACTCAACCTGGAAGAGGGAACTTATTGCTGGCTTGACCCAAGTGTACAACCTTGCTGCTGTGTCGCTATGGAAACAGGGCATCTCTTGTTAGCAGGCCCTGGAGGAGAAATTTTGTTGCTGATGTACCCTAAAGGTGGAGCCCTACATAAGAGCTTCACTAATGATCAACAATGGGGTCAAGGCTTTTATGGTGACTTGTGCTTGGGTTGGGGGACTGCAGTGGGACCTTGCTGCCCTGAGCAGACTTCTCACTTATCTTGGGGGCTCTAGCTTGCAGGAGGGCAGGCCCTTGCTGTTGGATTATCCTGAGCTTGGAGCCTTGCTGCAGGCTGGCTACCAATACTTATTGTTTTAGACTTTGCTCCCTTCCTACCTCAGTGAGAGAAATTTTTCCTGCCAAGTTGGTAAGCTGCTTTCCTGCTCCTAGATCTATTCTGAGGTGGTTTTCTAGTAGTTTTTTTGGGGGGGAGAATTTGGGAGGATTTTTATTCTTCCTTTTCCCTCCCTTCATTCTCTCTGTTGTAGCATGGAGTAGTTCCCCCTTGCTGCTGTTGTAACCTAAGAAAATTGATTCTGTTTGGATTTCAGATCTCCAAGGCACTGGGAGAAGGGAGACAAGTGTGAAGAGTTGAGCTTTGATTCATACATGAGATTCAGCTGCTACAAGAAGAGAACAGTGAGTTGTGAGGGTGAGTTGATGCTGAATGACCTTCAGAAGAGTTAAAGAGTAGTCTTGCTTTTTGTACATCAGCTTTATACCTTGTTGGAGTTCTAGAGATCCTAGATCATGAATTCAGATAAAATTTCTTTATTTCTTTCACATAATGTCTATTTTGAAGAGGTTGAAAAGTTGTGAGGATCAGACAGAAAATGTCTAATCCTCTTCTTGATCCCCCGACCCAGAATCAGATTAATTTACATTAATAATCACATTTTACTTAGAGGGGTCTCTTGTGAGAGAAATATAGGAAATATTTGGGTAAAGATACAACAGATTATATTTTAGTGTGCTAATAAGAAAGGCACAAAAACAGAAGTTTAGGGAAAGAGTTGATCTTTTCTTTGAAATCCCTTCAGTCCTTGAGTAGTGAATACAACTTGAAGCAGCAGACATGTGTCCAAGTTTTCTGCTCTGAGATGACTTTCAGGCAAAAGTTCTTAATGACTCCCTTCACAGCCACAGCTCACTCCTACTTCAGCAAAGGAATTCTCTTTAGAGATTAGATTAGGAACCTCTCTAGAATCTAGTAAAGACATGAAAAGAACTTGAACTAGAGCAGAAGCTGTGTGAGTAAAGAGAAATGGAAGGATGCAAAAGATGTTGGGGGGACAAAAATTGGCAACATTGAGATATGAGCAATAAAGACAAAGAGTTATTAATATATGTCAAGTTTAACTCCAATGTTATGGAAGTTCTAAAAAGAAAAGACTGGAGAAGTCAAGGACAATACTTTACCTCTTTCCAAGTTTCATCAAAAGTAAATTCAGTAAAGACTAGTACCAGGGGCAATGCTGCCTATCTCCATGTATTTGCTATTCAGGGGTTTTAAAGCAAGCTATAACACTAAGTAACAAAGCCTTCATTTCAGACTCTGCAAAAACATCTATATTCTCATTACTTATAATATTTAAACAAAGGTAAATTCTAGTTCATCTCATCTTGACCCCAGATAGCTAGGCACAGGGCATAGAAGTTCCAGGATTTAAGGAGAAAAAAAAAAGAAACCACAATTAGAGCAATCTAAAAGAGGAATGGGCTGCCTGGAAAGGTGGTTGGTTTCTCATTGCTGTAGGTTTCTCTTCAAACAGAGGTTGAATTACCACTTGTCAAGTGAGTTATACAGAAGATATTTTTGCTAATACAGATTGGTATGGATGACCTTTGGATTCCATCCAACTCCAATGTTCTATAATAATCAAATTTGTTTTCCTAGAAAATACAAAGAATAATGAAGTCTTTGACTTTCTGCTTGTCATCCCCTTCTGGGGGAAAAAATTTCCAACTTATTTTGGGAGAGGAAAAAGATAGTTGCAGCATCATATGATGCTCAAACTGCATTTTTTAAATCAAATTCTCACTGGTGCTATATAGGACTTTCCTGGAGAGAACATTGGGAAATAGAGAGAAAGAGGCAAGAACAAAGAGAGATAAAAAGAGAGAGATGGAGGAAGGGAAGAAAGAAGTAAGGAAGATGAGAGAGAGAGCAAAGGGGGGAGAGAGAAATGGAGGGAAAAGGGAAAAAGATGAAGAAAGGAGGAAGGAAGGAGAGAGAAAGGGGAGGAAAAGAGAAAAAAGAGGAGGGGAGGGAGACAGGAAGAGGGAGAAAGGGAGGGGGAAAAGAGAAGAGGGAAGAGGGAAAGGGAGAGAGAGAAAGAAACAAAGAGATTTATGACTGAAAGCAAGTTGAAATATATAATGTTCATAAGGGACTTGGTGGTTGGACTTCGCCCAAGTGTCTGTGGCATATCAGCCCTGAAGCAAAGACTCTGCCACCTAGCAACAAGGCATTATTTCATACTTGCATGCATGAGTGCATACATGCTTCTATGTATGTATGTATGTGTATGAGTATGTGCACTGTATATTTTCTCTTCTCCTTGAAAGGGGTGAGACAGTTCACAGCAAACTGCTCTGTGTAGTTCGTTATCCGGCCCAGGAATCAGTAGATTATTCTTTTTACCGGCTCTGTGCTTGTTACGGTTTATGCCTTAGAAAGTGGTTGTTTTTAATTGATACCAAAGGGCCCCAGCACACTCCTTTAAAGTGATTCAGAACTGGCATTGCTCATTAAATGAGAGAATAGAAGGTGGAGCCGAGACGCAGCTAATTATGTCAGGCCCAGAAAGGGGGCGGGTGAAGCCTTTTCATCTGAGACCTTTGCAGATTGCTATATTAAAAGAATGTCTTAGACTGATAAACAGGTTGGAGCCAGTCAATTGAGCACAGCTATGGGGAGGTCAGGTCTGGCAGGAGCTGGAGAAGCTAAAGTGGTTTTATATATTAATTGTCATCTGTGAGCTCTGTCTGTGCCACAGTGAGGAGTATGGGCACAGAGGGGAAGCTTGTTAGTTGGTAAAATGGACCCTACTCTAAAGTTGCCATGGCAAGGATAAAATAAAGAGGGCAAACCTGTTGGAGAATGTTGCCCTCTGGAGATAAGTATTACTGCTATTATTAAGGAGGACAGCAGATCCACCTGTAATTTCTACTAAAATCTTGATTCTAATGACAAGATGAAAGCTCTAAAATCTCAGAACTGGAAGAAACCTCAGAAATCATCATGACTAACTCAAACCTGAATGAATGAGAGTTCTTTTTCTTCCAGCATCTGCTTGACATTCCAGAGACTACTCATTACTTCTAATGCAATCCCTTTCATTTTTTTATCTTTAAATTTTTTTGTTTATTTAAGGCAATAGGTTAAGTGACTTGCCCAAGGTCACACAGCCAGGCAGTTATTAAGCATCTGAGGTAGGATTTGAACTCAGGTCCTCCTGACTCCAGGACCGATGCTCTATCCACTGCACCACCTAGCTGCCTCAGTCCCTTTCATTTTTGCATAATCCACATGCTTAAAATTCCCTGTCTTAAGCCTCCCACCTCAAATCCACATTCAACCCTATTTCTTTCAATCAATCTTCTGCAATGTTTTCCAATCCTACCCTAACCGTTGACCTTCCTAAGAATGTGATAACGATGCCTGATAAGAGCAAAGAGTAGTCTGTGGCTATCACCTTCCTCACTCTAGGTATTGCATGTGCAATGGTTTGATCCTATGTCATTTGATTTTGATTGGGTTTTTTTCTTTGTTGTCATGGAAAGCTTGCAGAAGCAACATGGACTAGTGGACTGAGAGAGCTGACTCCAGAAGTATTCGATATCCCAATTCTGATACATACTGCTGTATGACCTTTGAACAGTCATTTAACTTTTTGCTATCATAAAACTGCTATTTAAAGCTATTCATTACAGAAAAGTTGCCAATCTGCATTGTTAGAGGAAGTTCTTTTGCTGAGAGCTTTATATCACTGAAGATGCAATCCTAAGTCAACACTATTTGTTCTTAAAGGAGGGTTCTTTGGATATAGGGATATGATCTACATTGCTAGAAGGAGTTCCTTTACTGAGAGTTTTGTTCTTAAAGGAACTCTCTCTGGATATGGGGATTTATCCAGAAATAATGGTTAATCAACCTTTTAACCAGAATTCATCATGTACTCATAATGTGATAGAGCCTGAGAACACATACACACACACACACAAACACACACACACACCCCAAAACTGGTTCCTCAACCTCAATGTGTATACATTCTAATTGAGCTAACGTTTAAGTCACTAGGTACATAGAATATATAGAAAGAGTAAGTGGAAGGCAATCTGAAAAGGAAAGGCATTGATCTCTGGGAGAGGAGGGAAAGATCATTGCAGGAGATGAAATATAAGTTGTCTAGCTTCATGTCCCAGCTAAAATACCCTCTCTTACCAAAAAAAAAGCATTTCCCAATCATCCCTAATACTACTACCTTACCTATGTTGATTATCTCCAATTTATCCTATAGATAGCTTGTTTATACATAGATGTTTGCACATTATCTCACCCATTAGACTGGGGCACTTTGATAGCAGAATTTCTTTGTTCTCTCTTGTATCAGCACTTAGCATAGCCAACTGACTGAGTCTGAAAGGAAGCCTGGGAAATTAGTAGACAAAGGTGAGGATGCAGATCAAAATGAGAAAGGGGATAGAACAAAGCACTGGAAAAATAAGTGACAGGGATGGCTAGGTGGAGCAGTGGATAGAGCACTGGTCCTGGAGTCAAGAGGATCTGAGTTCAAATTTGACCTCAGACACTTAAGAATTACCTAGCTGTGTGGCCTTGGGCAAGCTACTTAACCCCATTGCCTTGCAACAACCTAAAAAAAAGTTAGTGACCATAGCCTGAATGAAGAAGTAGCAAAGGAGACTGATATGATCCAGACAAATAAGAGGAGAAAATGGAGAAGAGCATGTCACAAAAACCTAGAGAGGGTTATAGATAGTGTCAAATGCTGTTCTGATAGAACACAGCTAACAAATTATTAAGGAATAATCCTCATCCAACATTTTTAAAAAGTGCTTACAATCTACAAATCAATGTGCTAAACTTGTAGATTGTAAGATTGAAAAACTTTGAAAAAACTTTGAAAAGTGTCTGGGTGGGGAAGATAGAATTTCCAGTCCCAGTGGTCCAGATAGCATCTGGATAAACTATCTCCACACAGGTTGCTTTATGCCCCAACCATCCAGCCATTTTAGGACTCGGGGCTCCTTTCCCCTGGGTAGGTAAGTGAACAGCAAATATCAGTAAGGAGAGTAAAAAGTCTCTGTCATCTGACCTATTGCTACTAAATCCTCCAGATCCTAGGGACTGTATCTCACCCACCAATACAATTTAACGCTTTATGGGTCCTGTCATTCATCTTGCAGTGATTCACTTTTTAGATTACCAACCCTTTTTGTCCTTCTTGTAGCTGGACCCTGTTATGTGTGTTATATCCTCCTTCTTTAAACATGAACTAATTAAGCACAGGAACTATCTTGCTTTTCTTTTTTCTCTAGCACTCAGCTATGTTGTCACATAGTTGGCACTTAATATGTGCCCATTCATACATCAATTCATCCATCCATCCATCCATCCATCCATCCATCCATCCATCCAAGCATCCATCCATCCATTCAATTCATATTTTGTATAGATTGAATTCATTTCTAAATGCATTCACTTTTGACTAAATGATAGATTCGGTCTTGATTTTCTTGGAATTCAAGAAAACAGCACCACTGGTGGGATTTACCAAGAATAGCTTATTTTTTCCTTTTTTTCCTTTCTTTTCTTTTTTTAAAAGAAATGACAGAAATATTCATGGGACCAGGACTAAGTAATTAAGATTTGCTGTGGGAACACCAAGGAATGGTCATAAAATGTCTTCACAGCTTGGCAAATGAATTACTTAGTGTTTAATTACTAAAAATGACTATCAATTACAAAATGTTACTGCAAATTACTTGCAGAATAGACACATTTGTTTGTGGCTATTAATGATTTCAATTATTCCTCTAAGGTAATTTGTTTCTTTATTCCAGCAGGAACAAGCTCTAGCTCACAAATATAAGACATACCTCAAAACCTATCACCCTACAGATGGAAATGCGGCCCCTAATCAGGAGGAGACACCCCCTCCCCAGTCTCCAAGACTCACTTTTGCCTTTCTTACTGCTGACCTTAAGCCTTCAGATTGTTTGGTTAGAATGAGCCCCAAGGGTCCTCAGATGTCATGTAAAACAACCCACTCATTTTTCAGGCAAGGAAAATTAGATCCAAGAATGGAAGACATTTGCCAAAAATCGAAATTAATTAGAATAACAGCAACATAAAACTTAAAGAGGCCTCCAACGTTATCCAGTCCAATGTTCTTATTTTACACATGGGGAAATGGAGGTCAAAAGAGCTAAATTATTTGCTTAGGATATGTCAGCAGCAGAGTCAAGTTATTTCATATGGAGCTCCTGAAGAATTTTTAAGCAGAGGAGTTAAATGATCAAATCTCATCATATTTCTTCTCTGTACGTGTCACACCTCTGCTTAAATCCCTTCAATGGATCCCTATTGCCTACAGAATAACCCAGGTCTCCTGATTCAGTCTAGTAGTGCTTCCTTCATATACTGTGGTGAATTAAAACTCCCCTGACTCTTTGAAGTAAGAACTCCCCGAAGGATGGAATAATTATTGTCAATATTAATAATAGTGGACTTATTTATGCAAGTCCTATTCCCAGGCTCTTCATAGACAATTAGGACATCATAAACTAGTATAATTAAAAAAGCATGCAATATGCAACAGGAAAATCATCCTGAATAATGGAAAAATAAACAATATCTTAATAGAATTAG
Organism: Macrotis lagotis; assembly: GCF_037893015.1. NCBI lineage: Eukaryota > Metazoa > Chordata > Mammalia > Peramelemorphia > Peramelidae > Macrotis > Macrotis lagotis. The sequence continues at coordinate 148,855,272 of NC_133658.1, read as the reverse complement.
AAACTGCTCCTTCAGGAACCACAAGGAAATCTACTAAATTAAAGGAAATCAAATCTTAGTATTGTTCTTTCAACTGAAAGAACACTGAAGTTGGTATCAGAGGACCTGGATTCAAATACTGCTATGTGATCTTGGACAAATCACTTAACCTTTCTTGAGACTTCATTGCTTCAGCTAAAAAAGGAAAAGTTAGACTAGTTGACTTCTAAGGTCCCCCCTTCCAACTAGTTCTAAATTTCATGATACTAAATAGTATGTCATGGGAAAAGATATCGTTTCTTCTGACTCAGCAAAGACTAGGAATAACTTGCTTTAAGATCCAAAATTTGGATAGTAAGAAAGAGAGAGATCTTTTTATCTACACTAGAATTCACTTGTTTAATGTTACTAATAACTTTCTGATCACCCCATTAGTAATAACCTCCCATTTCCCCTTCTTGCCCCCTCTACAGTATTTGATAGTATTGACTTTCCTATTTTCTTCCCATTCCATTTTTCTTTGACTTCTGAAACACCATACTTTATTTAACCTTCTCTTATTTCTCTATTTCTTCTTTCATTCTCTCACTGACTTCCTTTCTTTTCTGCATCCTCCTAATGCTCAAAGTTTTGTGCCTCTCTTCATCCCTCTTACCCTCTTTTTTCCCTTCTCTCTAGATTCTTTCTTTTGACAATGTCATTCAATGTCATTAGTTCTCACCTCTTCAGCTGTTGCTTCAAAACAGATGACTCCCAAATCTCTGTCTCTAGTTTTAGAGGTCTTTCCTGAGATCCAGACCTGAACCTCTGGCTATCTCCACCAGGGCTGATACCTTAAACTCATTATATACATATATATATGTATATATATATATATATATATATACATATATATATATATATATCCAAATTTTTAAAAATGTATTATCTTTCCTCCTAAACAAGTTCCTCCTTCTGACTTCCCTTTCTGCCAATGAGAATCTCTCTCATTTTGGAGTTTATCTTTGATTCTTCTTCCTATTTGGAAGTTTGAAGTTTATTTTTGATTCTTCTTATTTCACATCTATATCCAAAGAGGCTAAGTCTTGTCCATTCTATTTTTCAGTTTCTTTGTGCTCATTCCAACTTCTCTATTTATTTCCTTTAGTTTTCTCTCTGACTTATTAGTTTTCCTTTTGCAAAAATATGATCATATTACTTCTCTGATCAAGTTCTTCTGTGTCTTCAATAATAATGACTAAATTAAGTTTAAATACATTGGACTGACATTCATAAATCTATACAAATTGATGCTTTATCATTCCATAAGATTACAGTAGAAAGAACATGGGTTCTGTTAAAGGACATGGTTCAAATTCAGACTGCTTTTTTTTCTTCATAGATGACCTTGTTGCTGTTGTCATTAAGTCATTTTTTAGTTATGTCCAACTCTTTATGTCCTCAGTTGGAGTTTTCTTGACAAAGATGCTGAAATAGTTTGCAGTTTCTTTCTCAAGCTCATTTTACAGATGGGAAGACTGAATCAAACAGGTTAAGTGACATTCCCAATATCACATAGCTAGTAAGAAGGAATCCGAGGTAATATTTGAACTCAAGTCTCATTGATTCCAGGCCTGACACTATCAGCTGAGTCATCTAAACTGCCTTTGTCTAATTTCTACCTCTATACAAAATAAACACAGGAAATTTTTTTTTGAAGGGGAGAGGACAAAGCAGCTTAGGAGAATCAGAAAATATATCATGTAAAAAGTGGCATTTATGCTTTCATCTGAAAAAACTATTGATCTTACGAAATGAAGATGAGAAATGAGTACTAAGAGACAAGTGGAAGATGGAATGCTATATGCATGAAATGACAAAAGGGTCAGTTTAACTCATTGAAATTAAGTAATCTCAAATCCTTTGCTCAAGTCAAAAATATAGATCCTGAACTAGTTGTATTTATCTCACACAATTCTTTTCTTTATTCACAGAATCACAAGACTTAAATTCCTTGGCCACCATATAATTCAAGCCATTTCCCAAATTTCTTTTATAACATACTTATCAAGTGATTGTTAAATCTTTGCTTGAGAATCTAAAGTTGAAGTCCATTGTACTAATTTCACCAATCATTAGTAAATTTTCCCCTGCTATCAAGTCTAAATTTGCCCAGAACCTTTATTCATGTTATCTGAAATGACTCCATATTTGACCTACTTTTATAGCATAAAGTTGTTATAAAACAAATAACTGACCTGGTCAGCTACATTTAAGATTATAAATTCAAGGCTAACAAATTATCAAATTTTAGCAAACTTCATCTAATCTAGGTATGTAAAGTTAGTAAACTTTCCTTAATCATAATGCCTTTGTGGTCGACAAAGGGAAAGGGATCTCAGTCCAGTTCACTCACTGATGAAATTCCCCAAGGAAAACCTACTCAGTTTCTATGAATTTGCCCAGTGACAACAATCAGATAGAAAGTCAGAGACCCAACAATCTGGGTTTCCAATCAGTGTACATATTCCACAGTATATCTGAACCTCCATCATATACCTATGAAATTGTAGTTCAAGGGAACCTCAAAATTGCACGCCTATGAGTAATGAACTTCCTGACTTGGGATCCTTTGAGCATTTATATATCCTCTCAGAAATCCCTTGCCCATCTGCTCTATATACACAACTGCTAGAAACACTCACCCTACTTCTTTTCACTTCTTCAGTTCTTCCCATCTCCAATTATACAAGGTGATCTACTCCAGAAAACCTTTCTTTGGCTTAGAATTAGAAGATTTGTATTTAAATATCTTCTTTGTGACTTAATTATCTATGTGACCTGAATAAGGCCACAACATATCCTAGAATAATTTCCTTCATTTGTAAAATAAGCAGGTTGGAATAGAACATTTACAATTAGATGAACTTATAATTTGGGAGAGTGAATACTGATGAGAAAAGAAAGCACAGAGTCAGATAGTTCTGGTCTTTGAGTCAGTAAGTTAATCATCAAGCATTTAATAAGTGCCTTCTCAAAAAGAAAATACCTATCTAATTTTTGTTGTCATTGTGGCCCCCACTTACTGCTTTCCTACTTCCTTAAATAAGAGTTCAATTGTTGTTGTTCAGTTGTTTAATAACTTTTCTTTATTTTATTTGTGGTTTTCTTTTTTTAACTTTTATTAAAGATATTATTTGCGTTTTACATTTTTCCCCCAATCTTGCTTCCCTCCCCCCACCCCACAGATAGCACTCCGTCAGTCTTTACTTTGTTTCCATGTTGTACCTCGATCCAAATTGGGTGTGATTTGTGGTTTTCTTGGTAAAGGTACTAGAGTGGTTAGCTATTTCTTTCTCAAGTTCATTTTACAAATGAGAAAATTGGGTGAAGTGATTTACTAGGGTCACACAACCAGTAAGTGACTGAGATCAGATTTGAACAGAGGAAGAGGAGTCTTTCTGATTTCAAAGCAGGTATTCTATGATGGGAAGAAGAAGAAGAGGTAGGAGAGTAGTTAGTGTGGGATGATCAGATCAAATGAAGGTTTTTTTGAGAATGCAGGAGACTTGGGCATGTTTTAGAGATGGCAGGGAAGGAGCCAGAAAAGATTGAAGATTGGTAAGCAAGTAGAAATGAAAAAAGGCTCAATATACTGGAGAAGATAAGATGGAATGAAATGAGGGAGCATGGATATGATTTCAGTTTGCTTTGATAAGAAATTCCTCTTCACATGGGACATAAGAGTGAAGGAAGAAATACTGGCAGAAGGGTTCTAACTGATATAAGAAGATGAGGAAGAGAAGAGAGAAGAGAAGAGTCATTGGAATGACTGACTTTTTCAATGAATTATGAAGCAAAGTTTTCAACTGAGAAGGTGGGAGAAAGAGTTATGGAGTTATGATGAGAGGCATTTAGAGGTGCAGTTGTGAAGAATTGGGGTAGGGAATGAACTAGAAAGACATAAAACAATATGTTGAATAGCAAATTGATGGTTCATTGGATAGAGTGCCAGGCCTAAAGTCAGGAAGACTTAAATTCAAGTATAGCCTTAGACATTTAGTAGCACTTAACCTTCTTTGCCAGTTTCCTCATTTATAAAAAAAACCTGGAAAAGGAAATGGCAAAACACTCCAGTATTTATGCCAAGAAAACCCTAATGAAGTCAAGAAGAGTCAGACATAACTGAAAGACAATAATAACAAAAGAATTGCCTGGCTGAGTTAAGAGCCTAGTTGAAATTACATCACAAATTTGAATGAACTTAGTTTTATGACTTTCACGAGCTTAGTTCATCTCTAGAGGAAAGACAACTGAAGTTGGGGTTATAGGATGTGGGTTCAAATCCTTTCTCTCCTACTTTCTAGATACATGAGCTTAGAAATGTCCCTTCCCCTCTCTGGAACTTAGAATCTTTCTTTGTAAAATGAGAGACTAGATTAAACATTCTCAAAATTCCCCTCCTGCTTTAAATCCCATGACTATGAGATAAAAGAAAAGGATAAAGAATTCAAAGTAGTAAAGAATCCCATGAGAAAATTATAAATATAGCAATGTGACTGAGCCAAACTCAGTGAGTTATCTACTCTGGCTGGAACAGAAGTTCAGTCCTATCTGTACTGGGAGATGTTCTTGAAGAAGCAGCAAGGTCTTCTGACTTCCAGATTCTCTGATCCCACACTATTTGTTTTCTTTGGCTTTCCTGTTTTGAAATCTGAGTGAGTTCAGAATTACATGTTTCCTTCTCCCTCCAAGAACTGTGTGATGGATGGTAAATAGCCTATTTGGGAAGAAATTGCATGTTTTGGGCTGTTGTTTGCCATATGTAATTGTTCGGTAAGTTTACTAACCACCTTCCTTTTTTCAAATTTCGTGAGCTTGAATCTCTCCAAAGGATATAATATCCCACTGGGCAACCTTCTAGAGATGATAATTAGGGACCCTAGGACCATTTGTCCATCCAGCCATCCATTCATCCATCCAATTGACTCATCCATTCAACCATCCATCCATTCATTTATTCATTCAAGCTTTCAGTCTCAGTTTGAGTGGTTTGTGTAAGATCTATTCGGAGTACCTGAAGATATAAAAATGAGCAAGCCACTTTCCTGGAGTTCATTATTCAGCTAGATTTAGAGATATGTGAGGTACTTAGGATCAAAAACATATATCAGAGCTACTGACAAATGTGTAGCCTCCCTACATAGTGATCAGATCCCCTTTTGGTATAGTAAAATATGGTTTTCCTGCCAATTATTACCCCCCCCACACATACTCTTCAATCCAGGGACATTATTGGTCTTGCACCTCAACAAACAAGACCTTCCATCTGTTAGCTCCTACCATTTTCTCTGATTGTCCTTCATGCCTGAAATATTCTTTCTTCTCTTCTGATCTCCCTGGTTTCTTTTAAGTTCCAGCTACAATTCCACCTACCAGAAGTCTTCTCCAACCTCCTTAATTACTGTATTTTTCCCTTTATGAATTTCCTGTTTAATATGTATACAGCTTTCGTTTTGTGTGTATTTGTTTGATTTTTCCTACCCCATTAAATCGTAAGCTTCTTGAAGACCAGAACTGCCTTTTGCCTATTTTTGAATCTCCATTGCTTAACAATATACCTGGCTTATAGTAGGTGCTTAAATAATGTTTATGCAATGATTGATCATTATGGTCTTTATACAATGTGAATTGTGTGGCTGAAGTTCATTTAACTGGGAGTATATTTGTGGCTTTTCATACTGTTCCTTAGTAAAATATTGATTTTCTAACCACCGAATGACTGTTTAGCTCTTAAAGCAGACTGGTCCTTCATAAACCCTATATTAACCCATGAGCATCTTTTGACTTTAATTTCTCTTCTTTTCTCAGGAGCAGCTGTTGAAGTAGCTTAACAAATATCATTGCATTTAAATTTGATTGTGATCACATTTTCACAATTCCCCCTACAACACCCCCATCCTAACACACCTCTTCTGTAGGAAAGCAGTCACTAGGCCTTTATTATAAACACAAACCAAGAGAAGTCCCAAAGGAAAGCTCTCCCTGTGCAAAAGATGCCTGCCATTATCCAGATTTGAGGGACTTCTTTTTGCTTCCCCTTCAAGATCAAAAAAGAAAGAAATAAAGAAAAAAAAAACCTCTGACTCATTATCAGTCTGTTTAAAGTATTAGCTAGAAGTCAGTCAGGGAGATGTGGGGTTCCTTTTCCCCCTCCTCCTGCTTTTGGGGAAAGATCTCTATCTTTCTTCTTTATTGATTGCTTGCTTTTCATTTTATATCCTTTCTCCCTAGCCTGAAATGAGAAAAATGAGCCCTTGCCACGGGCTTTAAACTTTACACCCAGACAATATCTCCCCCTTATCTAATGCCAGGCAACGAACCTCAGCCCAGAGGACCCTGGGTAATGTTACAACAGATTATGTCATAAAATGAGGAGATAAGCAAAGGGACCAATCTGAAAGACGCAGCAAAATTTACCTTTCCACCTCCCTGCTCCCCTCTTAGAAGGAGGCTTTAAATCAATCTGCCTTTGCCATAAATTCTCTTTCTAAAATTTGATAACAAGTGCAATATTTTCCTTGGAGATTGGGCTCTAATAAGATGGAGGAAAGGTAAGGGAATTGGGGGGAGGGGTCCAGGAAAGCAAGGGGGATAGAGCCGAGTAATAAAATGCTAGGATTGATCGAGGCTAGTCTGGGGGGGGGTTGCTCTGTATTACTTCACTTCTTGGCTGGTAAGCATAACCCAGTCAAGGATCATAATTTTTTTTTTCTTGTAGACAGCTGAGTCTCTGTATTGATCTCGATTTGTTGTTCAGTTGTTCTATAATTGCTCCCCTTGATTAAGACTCCAGGTTGGTAAGAAGGTCTGGCTGGGTTTGGGGGGCAGTGAGACAGTTTGAGAAAGAGAGGGGAATGGAAATTGAATGAGCCTCATGACTGGAGTTTATCATGACCCTGGCTTGTCGATTAGAGAGCCTCCCCAATATTGATGCTGTCTGGCTCCAGGATATCTGGAAAGGTATGATCAAACCCAAAGTTGGCACCAAAAAAAAGGCTGTTGAGTCAGGACACTGTGATTTGGGGATGTAATCCTCCTGCAAAAAAGAGTTCAGTTGAATGTTTTCCTTATCAAGACAGTCACTAGTGCTTTATGCATGTAGAGAGTTTCATAATCACTCTTATTAGCTGTGATGTGCTAAGCATCTATCTGCCTTAGAGAGAGAATTTAATCCTTTGATCCTTGTTTGACCAATAGGGATATTGAGGCATAAGAAGAGTAAATAGCTAAGCTAAAAATCACAAGCCTGAGCCTCCAAGGGGATGGGGTGGGGGAGAGGGAATGGATCTTACTAGTGATGCTGCTCCCCTTACTGGTGTCTTCTGTTCCAATCACTCACCTCTCCTTTCCTCCCTCCTCCTCACTCGCTGCAGTATGATGAACTTTGAAGTGCCTTCACCAGCTCCAAATCATCAAGAGAACCTGCAGACATGTCTGTGGTGTCCCTCAGTCAAGAGTTTGGGAAACTTAGCTTGACCATAGGAATTCTTTACCCTGGGTAGATACCCTGGAGCCATAGTGGTGGCAAATAGAAGACTGAGTCAGTACAGAGTACTGATAGAGATTTAATAAGGATAGTTTAATCAGAGATGGCCTGGACTAATCAACAAAGAAACCAAAGCAATGTTGAATCTGCTTGTCTCTAGTGCTGGTGTGTTTTAAATGATGCAGGGAGGAGGAAAGAAAGAGAGAGAGAAAGAGGGGAAGTTTGGTTTAATGGACAGGACACCAGATTTAGAATCAGAAGACCTTGGTACAAATCCTTCCTCAGGTACTTGCCAGCTGTGTGACCCTGGCCAAGTTACTTACCCTATCTCTGCTTCATTTTCCTCAATTGTAAAATAAGAATAATAATAACATTTTCTCACAGGGTTGTTGTGAATATCAAATAAGATATTGTGCCATAATAAAAAAAATGGTTTCAGATCCATTGGGTCAGACAATCATTCCAATTTTATTTGTATTAATTAATATCTGTAAAGTTCCTAACATATAATAAATGCAAATATTTCCTCCCATAATTTGCTATCATGGTACTTTCCTACCTCAAACTGCATGGATGGTTAGACTTTCTACATCTGTTAAATGAAAGAATTAGATGAGATTAAAGGATTCTCAAAAGGTGTCCCCTAGTACCATAAGTTTCACTGTTATATATTTTGGGTGTTGTGTTTGTGCATACAAAAGAAAATATAAAAATATTATTAATATAAATTATTCTGAGCTGGCATACATGATATAAGAAAAGAAACCATGAAATTAAAAAAAAACTTTTTACACACATATTTACACATATACATTAGATCTGAATCAAGTCAAACCTTGAACTTCTGAAGAACCAACAAAAATGGTTAATCTCATTGAAAGGAAACTGAGGACTCCCTGACTCTATTGTAGTGTTGCCTATTTAAATGATCAGTGTGCCATGATTACTCAACAATAAAGAGTATTGATCCATTAAAAAAAAGCTTGAGATTCATTGGGTCAATCAGTCCAATTCTATCTGCATTTATTAAACACCTCCTAATACCTAAGTGTATTAGGCATGGAGATACCTGGGAGTGGGGGGAGACAGAGAAACAAACAGAGCTTGCCATCATGGAACTTTTAGCCTACTGGGAAAGGGGAGTAGGAGTAGGGAATGTATGCAAATAAGTAAATAGATAATGCATATAGTACATACAAAAATACAAAGTCATTAGGAAAGGCTTCATTTGTTAGAGCATTTGAACTAAGCCTTGTAAGAAACTGTCTAAGAGATTGGGGAAAGAAGAGAACATTCTAAGCATGGGTACAATGTGTACAAAGAAACAACAGCTTAGAACAGTTTGACTTGAACACAGAAGTCCATTAAGAAGAAGAATATGAAGTCAACCTTAAAAGCTAGATTGGTGTCTCTTAGCTGTAGGGATCAATAAGAATTTTTTTCTTTTTCAAAAAAAGACAATGGGAAAATGAACTTTCTAACATCCACCTCCCTTTTCAACAATGCAGAAATATTTTTTCTTGATTATTTAGAGCAATGTTCTTTGATTTTTTTAAACCTGAGGTCCACAGCAGTTCATGGATATATATTTTTAGAGAATTTGATTTTTTAAAAATATTTTGATATCTATATTCAGAATGATTGGTTTCTGTCACAATCCTGTGAATTTAAAAACATTTTACTAAGGAGTCCATAGGTTTTACTAAAACAATCAAATGTTAAGAAGTCTCTGGTATAAATGTGCCATAATAATATTTCAGGTTGGTGGCTGGGCAAAAAAATAGTAAGAATGGGGATGAGGTCTCAAATATCCTTGAGGTTTAAGAGAATCAGAGAATGTCTTTGCTTGACACAAAGGCAAGAGCACCTTTTGCCTTTATCAGACCTGAATCAGATCAGGTAATCAATTTTCCTTAGCCCCACAGCCAAGCCTAGCCACCCTGGGGGTGAGTAACCCCCCCAGGTGAATAGCATTCTCTCAGAGCAGCCCAAGTGTTCTCCATTCATTACCTGGGAAGTACCAATAAAGCCTGGTCCCAGGGGTTGCAAAGCCCCAAATGGAAAGAAGGAAAACAGCTAAATGCATGGTAGCTTCCCCCTGAGCATCAGTATGCATACCCCCCATTCAAGGACATGACTCAGCACTCCTGCTGTCAGGCATCCGGTACAAGGGGGGGGGGTCTTGGGGAGAAAGCCAAGCCTCAGATCAAAGAAGTCAGAAAGGAGTGAGGAAAAACACCAATCCTAATTCTTCAGCCTGTGTTCAAAATCAATCAACCTTGCCTTTGCTCTTCCTGACTCTTGTGTTTCTTCCCCTCCTCCCCAAATTTCCTATTCAAGTAGCTGAAACAGCAGAGTGAGAGTCAACTTATTTGGGTCTGATTTTGGCTTTGACCCTATAGAAAGTGGGGAATCTTGGGGTATGTCCACTTCATCTCTGGATTTAGTTTTCTTGATCAAACAATACCTCCTTCTAGAAGTCTCGTTGATTTAGGGCTGTTAAGGCCCTCAGAAACTATCTAGTCTCATTTCCTAAAATTACAGAAAAGGAAACTGAGGTGCAGTTTGAAATATTTTCCCAAAGTCACTTTTAACTTTTTTTACTCTTTTATGACTACCAGGTATTCCTAGAAACTTTCTCTCCTCCTTAACACTCCCCTAACTCCTTCTCCAAACCTTTAGTACACCTGAAAACACTACATAAATAGGATTCTTAGCTATTCTTTAATGTTTAAATCAACTCCCAACTACTCCCTTAAGTCTTCCAATACTGACCCTTTCTCTTGTAAACCTATGAGCCTGTAGCATCCAATTGTCCTTTCCACTACCTTGTATTGTAATCTCTCTTATGTTTCTGTCTCCCCAACTAGATCATGAGTTCTTTACACAGCATTTGGCTCTTAAATATTATTGCATCCCCCAGGGTCTCACCTGGGTCCTTGAGCACAGTGCCATAAAAGTTCCTTGAGGATGATAATGATGGTCTCTCGAAAGCCCTTTGCTGTCCTAAAAGAAAAAAAGACTATGGTATCAAAGACAGTGTGGCTGTAATTTTCAGAAGAGGGTCACTCTTGGCTATCTATCTCAATCCCTCCCTTCCAACAGTTATAAAGTTGTTGTTTCTTGGTCTGATTATTTCTTCCAAGCTCTATGTGTTTGTGTGTGTGTGTGTGTGTGTGTGTGTGTGTGTGTGTGTGTGTGTGTGTGTGTGTACAGCAGAGGAAGTGACCTGGGAGATACTAAGACATGGGTGTAAGGACTGACTTGTTCTGGACCTAAGAGAAAATGGAATTGGCTTATTGAAAACACATTTTAAATGGAGTTGGCTTATTGAGAACATATTCCATACCTTTATTATTGTTGGTGACCTTATTTACTTAGTTTTTTCTGAAAGGGCTGGGTGTAAATTAGACTTTGACCATCAAATTTCAATTGATTTGGGTAGAAGGAAGACTGTTCTTTAAGACAGACATCATCAGGAGGGACCTGGTAATTGTGTGACAACCAGTTCTCTGAGGGGGAAATGTACATATGACAAATATAATTTTCTCCAACATTTTTGTAAGTCTGATCAATCTACAGAGCAGTAAATCAAGCCCTATTACATAGGATTTTCCAGTTCAGTTTCTGTAGTTTAAATGCTCACAATGAAAATTTAACAGGTTGCTCCTTGGTTGATAAAAGTTATCTTAGACCCACTCCTGTCTTAGCATGAATTTTTAGGTGAAGAGGTTGGGAATAGGAGGTGCAAATCAAAGGATCAGAGATTCAGAATTGAAAAGAACCATAATGATATCTGGTCCTGTGGTTCTTAATCTGGGGTTCAAGATCCAGGTAGATTTCAAAGACTATTCGCTTGGATGGGGAGGGGCAGATTCAGGAAGGGGGAGGAATTATATAATTATTTCAAAATAATTGACTTCCTTTGTAATCCTATTTATTTTTTTATGCATTTAAAAACTTAATCCCAAAAGAAGGTTCAACGACTTTACCAGGATGCCAAAAGGGTCCATAATTTTAAAAAAAGTTAAGAAACCCAGAATCTGATCCCCTGTTTTTAAGGGATCTAGTAGGGAGCAAGAATTCAAACTTGTATCCTCTGACCCAAAATTCAGCATTCTTTCTACTTCCCCATCAAGAAAGGATAACATGGTTCTTAGGGCCAGTTTAGGGTGAGCTTTGCTTGGGATAAGAAGTATATATTTTATCCTAAGGACAATGGGGACCTGCTAGCATTTTTTCCACCACACTAATTTGCTTGTTTTCTAGACCTATGATCTAAGGGACAGTTTGATTCTGAAGTGTGCACCAGAAACAGGAGACAAGTGAGTTCAGTAAGGAGGTAGAATACAAACACCATGAGAAGTGGCATTGTCCAGAAAAATATCCTGTCTAGGAAATGCCTTATACCCCACCACTGGATATGTGTTCACCCTTTTCAATCTTTTTATTTGTTTTTTGGCCAGGCAATGACTTGCCCAAGGTCACAGAACTAGGTAATCATTGTCTGAGGTCATATTTGAACTCAGGTCCTCCTGACTCTAGGGCTGGTACCCTATCCACTGTACCACCTAGCTGCCCCTCACTCCTTTTAGTCTTAAAAGAACTTTCAGGTCTTCATTGTTATTGAGTCATTTCAGTCAACTCTTCATGACCTTATTTTTTTTTTGACAAAAACACCAGATTAGTCTGCCTGGCACCCTGTCCCTTGTGTCACCTAATTGTTCAAATGCAAATAAGTATTTTTATTAACTAACATCCCTTAGCAGTATTTTGGTTGGAGATGGAGCAGAAAGAAAGGGAAGGAAAAGGAAGGAAAGAGAAGAACAGAGAATCCCTTGGAGGAGAGAGTCATTCCCATGTTAGCCTACCCTAATTCAAACCCTAAATGTCTCTTTCCTAATTGATTTTGCTGTCTTCAGTATAGCTCCTCCATCATCTATCTTTCACATCCAGACAATCTTCCTAATGCAAAAGTATGATCCCATCAATCTAAACATAAACTTTCAGCAAGTCCCCATTGTCCTAAGGATAAAATACATACTTCTTATCCCAAGCAGTCAAGGCCCACCCTAATCTGGTCCTAAGTACTGTGTTGTCCTTTCTTGATAAGGTAATGGAAAGAATGCTGGATTTTGAGCAAAGGATACAAATTTAAATTCTTGCTCCCTTAATGACTTACTATATGACTTTGAGCAAGTCACTTTACCTTATTAGGTATCATTTTCGTCATCTATAAAATGAAGGTGTTGGGTCCAATCTCTAAATCTATTCTTCTATGGCTTGTATTTGCATTTTTTGTCAAAACTATACTATTGCCAATTACCCATATGCAACCTGAATTATTTCATCTTCATGACTTTGCTCAGTTTTCTTTACCTGGGCTTCACCCTTTCCCCTATTGAAAGTCCCACTTTCATCAGGTGAAGTCCTATATATGAAGGCCCAAGTTAAATGTTATTTCCTCAAAAAAGCCTTTCCTGATATGAGAACTCTGTCATTATAGGAACCTTAAGCTCATTAAGGTTCATCCTTTAATCAAGAAAGAAAGGACCTCAAAGACCCTCTAATCCTATATCCTTCATTTTACAGATGATAAAACTGAAGCCCAGATATGTTAAATGACAAATAGCAAATGGTGAAATCTCAGATTTAAGCCTGAAAGGCACCTTAGAAGTCATCAGATCTAAACTTTTCAATCTACAGGTGAGGAAATTGAGCCAAAAAGGGTAAAGTGACTTGCCCTGGATCACACAGCTAGAAATTAGCCTAGTTCAGATTTGAATGCAGGAAAATGAGTCTTCCTGACTTCAGATCCAACAAGCTATTCACTATACCACTTAGAGTCCCTTGAAGACATCTTAGAAGTCATCAAATCCAAACCTCTCATTTTATAGAAGAGGGAACTGTGAAAGAACAGAACTTTCTCAACATCACGCAACTAATGACTATTTCAGAATCAAGTCTTGTTGAGTCAAAGTCCAGAAATCTATTAATTATATTAGCCATCTATCCAATGGAGAGAGCATCAGACTTGGAATTAGGAAAATCTAGACTTCTCAGATATACCTAGTAGTCCTGAGAAAATCAAGTACCCTCTCTAAACCTCAATTTCTCCATCTGTAAAATGAGTTTATATTAATAGTCCCAATATCAAGACATTGTTATATGGATCAAATAAGAGAATACACATATGTATATATATATGTACATATATACATACAATTATATATGCATACAGAGGTATGTATGTATGCACATATAAAATGTGTTTCAATCTTTAAATTATGATATTAATTCTAGTTTTACCATCATCATCATCATCACACTACTCTGCCCCTCTTGCACAACTCCTGTGATGCCAAAGCCTATACTCTTTCCACTGAACCATGGTCCTTCTTCCCTAACCTTCAACCTCTCACTCAATCAAAATCCTTCTGATTTGGTACTATTTTATCTTGTCCTATTGAAAGCACTGCACTGTAGTATGTTCTTGAATTCTTCTACCACTTTATGAAAGCCCTCGGTTTGTCTGCTTCCCTTATTCTCACGATGGGATCATCTTATGCCACTGTCCCGTGGCCAGTTCAAAATAGTAGGAAACACTTTGTAAATAATAGAGTGGTGTTTCAAATTATCTGTACCTCTTTGGTTTACTTTCCATATTCTATTTTGTATCAATTATTTGCATATATGTCATAGCTCCTTATAGATAAAGTATTTTGAAAACAAAGGTTCCCAATACTGGTCATAGAATCATATCTGTAATATATGTCCAGGACCATAATTAATATGACACTACTAGGGTCTTCTTGCCCTAGAACAAAAAAATTTAGAGGCCACCCAACATACACAAACTCTAGCCTTCAGTTTCTTGGATGCCATATAGTATTTCCAGGAACTTTGTACCCCCAGCTAGTGAATTCCAAATTACATTTTTTGATTCTCCCTTCCTCTCTCCCACCATTACAACCTCCTAATACTATCTGGTTTAGGTGTTAATATAGCTCATGCTAGTTTTGGAGGGACCTAACCCGTGTTTGTTGAATTAAAGCAAATGAGAGAAAGTCAGTCTCTTGTACTAAAATCTTCTGATCCACTTCTTAAAGATTTTCAGAAAAGGGGGCAGCTAGATGCCACAGTGCATAGAGCACTGGTCCTGTAGTCAGAAGGACCTGAGTCCAAATACAGACACTTAATAATTACCTAGCTGTGTGACCTTGGGCGAGTCACTTAACCAACCCCAATACCTCGTAAAAGAAATCTTCAGAAAAGAATTTTTATCAGGGTACATGAAGATGATGATGATTGTAAAAACTGATATTTGTATAGCATCTATTATGTGCTAGGGACTATGATAAGTACTTTACAAATATTATCTCCTCTGATATTATATGATCTCATTTAGTCTTGAGATCTCTACCCAGAATGGTGGAAGGGAGCATCTTGTGACTCACAGACCACAAAAACCACTATTGATGCTATTGTTAGGGGCTCTGGCTGAACTGCTATCTTCCCCAGCTCTGCAACCTGCCTGGGCTGAAGCTGTCGAGAGAGGAGCCACCATAGTAACATACCAATATCAGATCGCCTGCCCTGGGCTGCCCTCTAAATCATCTCAGCCAATCAAGTACTTAATGTTCTCGGCCCCTCAAGAATGTTGCACCTCACTGCTGCCCATGTATCTTTCAAGTTTTATCTCCAACATCTTATAAATCATCCATTAAATACCTCCCCACTAATGTGCAGGCCTGTTGTTCTCAGCCAGAGCTGGAGAGTGCACAAATCAGTTTTACTGCATATTAGTCCTGCCCAGTAGCCTTAAGAAAAGGAAAAAAAATAAGAAAATTCTCAGTGGACCTAGCAGTAATATCTGGCAACACCTGGAAGATCTAGAGGAGAATGGTACTCTTAAAGAGCAATGACAAACCAGGAAGATGGAACCCTCCCAAGGTTCGTGCATCCAATTACTTAGATGGATCCCAAGTAGTTTGCTTGCCTTTACCCTATGAGTTAGGTCATTGGAGTGATATCCTCTTCATTTTACAGATGAGGAAACTGAAGCTCGGAGATAACTTATATAATCTTCTAGGCTTGGAAATCAGGTGTCCTACTAGCATGCTCAGTGTCCTTTCCACACATAATAGCAAAATCACCTAGATCTGAAACTCAACCTTCTCTGAAGCAAAATGGAGAGACCAATAGGGGCACCCTTTGAATGTACGTACTATCAAGGAGATAAGGTTGAAATAATAGAAGGAGCTGAGCATGGAGGTCAGGTCATTAATAACTAGAATAAGAAGTTGGCTTGCTAATATGTAGTCAGCACTTGGCAGATTTCTTTCTTTTTTTATTTTTATTTAATATTTTTAATTCGTGGAACAAAACAAGCATTTCCATTATAGTGTATAACAAAGAAAGATTAATTCACATGAAACTGGAGATTTATTATGTTCAACTTCAGCACTTGAAAATGTCAAAGCATCTTCATGGACATTGTCTTATTTAATCTTCGTACCAATTCTGTGAGATAGGAAGCTAGATATTTTTATCCCTATTTGAGGATGTGGAAACCAAGTCTCAGGGAAATTATAAACAGAAAAGCTTATAATTAGAGGCAGGGAAAGAAGGAAGGAAGTAGAGTAATACAGTAGAATGAGTATTGGAGTTTTAGTCATAGTTCTTTGATCTATGTAATCTGGGTTAAGTTGGCCCCATCTCTGGGTCTCAGTTTCTCCATCTTTAAAAAGACTGGGTTACATTCAATCAGAGGTTCTTAATTAACCTGGGATTCATGAACTTAGTTTGGTAATATGTTGATAACTATATTCCACAATAATTGGTTTCCTTTGTAATACTGGATTTTTTAATTTTGTGCAATTAAAAACATAATTCCTAGAAGGGGACTCTAGGCTTCACCAGAATGCCAAAAGTGTTTGTGACACACAAAAATATTAAAGACCCCATGCATTAGATGGTTTCCGAGGCTACTTCTATCTGTAGAATTCTTTGCAGAATTTTTATAGAACGCTTTAATTTTTTTTTTTGCAAACCAAAATTTCTGTCTCTTTTATTCTTTGTGACAGTAACTTCATCGTATGGGGGTTCTTAGGATCATGTTTAAAGAGTTATGAAAAGCATTGGAGGTCATCTAGTCCAATTCCCTCCTTATACAATGAATTTTCCATTTGAGGTTGAGTATGAGAAGACTCTTCTGTAGATACAGGCTAAATGGGCATCTGTCCAGTTGGCTTGACTGAAAAAAAAACACCACTTAGAGTCTACCTGCCCTAAAATATCCCTGCCACCAGCCTGGCACAGGACCTAAAGTTCCTTTATGATTTTAAGACCTTGTTTCCAGAAGTCCTTTGCAAAAATAGACATAAGTGATCATGGAGAAAAGGAAGATAAAGAGGTTTTTAATTGATGGAACATCTTTCACTCTCACTTTAAAAAGCTGAGAGAAAGTATCAATTTAACTGAATTCATCCAGCATATACCAGAGATTTAAGGTCATTCACACTTAAGTGAATGAAGGCAAAGAGAAAAATAGAAATCAGAGGTCAGTAGGTGCATTACTGGAAGATGTCCTACAATAAAAATTGTGAGAACTCTTACAAGGATTAGGGAACCCTAGGATGATATTAAATTTGGAAGACTATTAGTTGAAATTGTGAAGAAACTTGGAACTTTGCTGAGGTGTTGAGAGAAAGAAAGTTATTAAGAAAATTCCAGAGACCCTCCAGGACTTGATAAAAACTAGAAAGGTCACATAGAACATATTATTTAAAAGATTCAGTTCTAGGAATTTAGCATCCTCAAAAGGAGAGTCTGGTAGAGGTGGAGGGTAGCAAAAAGAGACACCAAAAGGAGAATTTAGGTGATTTCAGGTTGAAGTGACTATACACTTGGGGACTAGGGAAAATGGGGGTTTGTTATCTCAGTCACCAAAAGTATGTAGAAGTCTGTTTCTGAACATGTACCAGAGGGCAGAAAAAAAATAAACTACAAATAACCAAAAAACATATGTGGTAGTTGTACCACTCATGTCTTACTGAAATAAGTAATATGAAACTCGGAAATTTTCTAATTCTTATGTCACAGACTCATGAAACAAGAACCTGGTTATAGTTTGGGGATTTTATCACTCCTTTGACTCATAGCACCTCCTTTTCAGGAAACTCTGAAAAAATATTTTAATTATATCTACCCTGCAATATATTGAGATCAACTCACAATATTAAAAGGAAACAAGCACAACAAATCCTTGAATAAGCAAACATCCCAAAGTTGTATGTAAACAATGTCACTTTATCACTTAAAAGCTTTGCAGGTTCAGGGCATTCTAATGGAAGCCTCCCTAAGTCCCTTGTGGGATTGTTGCTTCGGATGAGTCAAAGGATGTTATATGAGCTCAAACTCACTGTCTCTCAGTCCAACTTCTTATCATTCATTCATTCTTCTGCTCTCACCTCTGGAGCATCTCTGTCTTGTTTGCCTCATGCAGGCAAGATGAGGACAGTCTAGAGGGTTTTCTAGTCTAAGAAAAGTGCCTTACTCCCTCAGCCTCAATTGATATAAGGAATCAACAGGTCTAACCCTGATATTTCATTAGCTGAGCACACCTGTCTCTTAGACTGAGTTACAAAATCAATCTAATAATCAGAGAGGTTCACATTTAGGCGTATTTAGTCTCTGCCAGACTCCTTGAAAATAAGGGTCCTTGTAAAATTCCACCAAAGGTGAATTTCTTTATCAAACATACTTTCTAAGTTTGAGCCCATATTCTTCTAGACTCTATCACATACATGTCTGAGAGTGTATCACAAATTTCTGAAATGTGACAACTCTTCTTACTGTACCATCTTAGTGAATTCTCTCATTCCTTAGAACCCTGAGGGGAGATGCAGTTAAATACTTCCTGGGGTCCCAACATGCCATAGAATGAGCCCACAAGAAGGGATATCTGATAGCTTTTCTATATTATCTCCACATGTAAATTGAGGGCAGAACCTGCAGTCTTCTCTCTCATAATTATCACCATTCTCTTTAAATTAACTCTTTTCTTCCTTTCAATACTTCAGTCTCTCCTGTCAGTAGCCTTAATAATGACTAGATATACTCCTATCCATGACCTCTAATACATATATTTGAATAGATTTGGAGCTGAAAGAGATTTTATAGGCCATCTAGGTTAATCCATTAATTTTACTAATGAGGAAATTAAAAGCCCAGAGAGGTTTAATGATACACCCAAGTTCAACAAATAGTAAGTAATGTATTTCCTCATGTAGCACCCATGGAGCTAAGCATGAACTCTCATCCCTTTCAACTCCATGAAGAGTAGCCCAGATGCCTTCTCCATTTGTATACTTGTAACCTATGTAAGTTCTAAGATATCCTCATCCCAACTTTCTACTCCCACTTAAGAGGTGGGTTCCTGGAGATAAGCTGGCTGCATCCTCCACTCAGGATTCTAGGGGGTAACACTAAGGGGAAATGAGGTAGCTTTCTCTAGTATTATTGACTTGCACCTCCATTAGTGTGCTCTTGCTCAAGATTGATGGTTGAAACTTATTAACCGGGGAGGCTAGGTGGCACTATGGATAGAGCACCGGCCCTGGAGTCAGGAGTACCTGAGTTCAAATCTGGCCTCAGACACTTAATAATTACCTAGCTGTGTGGACTTGGGCAAACCACTTAACCCCATTTGCCTTGCCAAAAAAAAAAACTAAAAAAAAACTAAATACTGAAAATTACTAACAAATCTTAAGTAGCTTTTAGAAAGGGATATTTATAATTGATTAAAAACAATTGCTATAAAATATCCCCCTCCCCAAAGTCTATGATACATTTTTTTCAAAACTGGATAGAGATAGAGATGATAGATGGATAGATATATTCCTGGGGAAAGTGAACTCAGGTTTGGAGAATATATATGGGGCTAACAGGTAACCCCCAGTTCCTAGTTACTTGAAGATTTCTCCCATTCAGGGAGTTTCTCTTAAACATGGTACAATCACTTCAGTGGTCTCCTTGTAGAGTCATAGGTCTAGACTGCTCTTGGCATCTCATAATGCCAACACTGCCACAAGTTGATCCAGGGAATGTCAGTTTGGGATGTTGATGAGAAGATAAGAGTCCAACATCCTTTGAACACTTTAAAGCTGAAAGGCATTCTTCTAGTCAAAGAGGGATGAGAGAAGACCTGGCTAAGAACAAGGAATAGGTTTCTCTCCTTTCCCCTTCATCTTCCTAGTTGGTTCCTCCTCAGGAACATATTGGAAAGCCACATGCTCCAGTTTCTGGAACATACCTCCTTGCTAAATTTCCTTGATAATTTATGGATGACCCTTGGGTTCTGGGACAGGGTAAGATTTTATCATTCTATTGAATATATAATATGTGTACAGCATTCTTATTTGAAGGTCTCTTTTTTTTTTAGTGTAAAGCCTTTTGATTGACTGGTTGAGACATGTGCTCACCCAGTTAAGTTATTGACAGCTAAAATGGGGTAGAGTCATTTTGACTCCTTACACATCTATGCTTCACAACTGGACTGCAAATATCTCTCAAGACAGAAATGATATTTTCTACTCTGTTGGTGTCCCCCATAGGACTTCATACCAAGGGCTAGGCATAGGGTAGTGGCTCAATAAATACTCATTTAATTCAGCTGAATAGAAGTGGCCTCTGTGTCTCTTTTAATCATACTGAATATTAGTGCCCTTAGGGATCAGCCAGTTCTACCTCCCAATTTGACAGAGGAGATGTAGGTGCAACAAGGTTAATTTTTTTGAATCAACATTTATAGATATAAGAATGATGGGATTTGAGGATAAGGGGCAAAACCCTTAGAGATCATTCTTAAACAAATCTCTTTTTCCAGATTAGGAAAATGAGAACTAGATTGATGAAGATGGGTTACCTGTGATCACAAAGTTAGCAAGAAGCAAGTTTTGGGCTTAGGTTGGTTCACTCTTAGTGCAGTGCTCCTTCTACCACATCCAGAAGTTAGATTTCTCAGAACAGAGAGAAAGCAACTTCTAAAAACTCAACTAGTTTATAGAAACCTGACTAATAGGTAGATCATCAAGTATGGAAAAAAATCAGTATGTCTTCTTCAGCTCTACTACTAATTTGCTTATATGACATCGCTGGAATTCTTTCCTCTTCTATAAAATGAGAGGAAAGATAGAAGAGAAAATCCAAGATGCCTCACAACTCTAATATTATTAATAGTTATTTAACTATCATTTTGAGAAAGGGGATACCCCCAAATTAAACCATCATAATCTTTTTTGATAGGAACCAGCTTTCTCTTTGAGCAATCTAGTTATCCCATTATTACCACTTTCTAAGCAACTCTTTTGTCATCCCAGTGAAAGGGGGGCTTTTGTCATATTCTTTGCATTAAGTATTTGCCCAGAAAGTGGCAATTAATGATTTCTGGAGGAGGACTGAAGGGCAAGTGTGTTAGAATTGTACAGCTGGCTGATGCTGCCATCTGATGGACCTGCAGCTTCTCACATGCTAGCTTGGGACCATGCCCAGACCAGGGCTGCCTGGCCACTCATGGGATGGACAATGGATCACAGCAAGTGCCCTTGTTTGTTATTTACACGACTGTCCCCAGGACCCCATACGTTACACTGAACCCTCTTTCTGGTGTAATTGAGATTTTTAAGTTAGATGCATGAGGGTCCCATGTCTAATCACTCACCCAGCATTACCAGGCTCTAGGCTCTGGGCCAAGACTTGAAAAAGACAATAAATACTAGTACTAAAACTAGCCTGTCAGGTCCTTGGACAAGTTTTCCAGGAGCTAGAGGATATTGTGGCTTGGATCTGTTAGGATTTCATGACTTCTTGTTTAGGAGAAAACCTCCACAGAAAACTTAAAAAGACAAAATAGGAGGAGGGGAAGGGTTTTGGAAATTCCATTCAGTGTGAAGATGCAGCAAATTTCTCCCTGCATTGTCTACATTCACTGACTGGCCCTGGAAATGATACCTTCAGCACTATCCATAGCGCTTCTCATACACAGCTGCCAAATTTTGGTTGTTTTTTACCTCCATACCATTTCTCACATCCAACCTCTTCTCTCTACTCAGATAACTACCTCCTTTTTTCAGGCCCTCATTGCCTATCACCTAGGTTTTTTGTCACCTAGGTTTCCAAAGCTATTTTCCTTAAGGTAATATCTGTCCATTTTACTCCCCTCCTCAAAAGACAGAAAACTAAAGTGACTTCCTTTTGCTTCCAGAGTTGAACGCAAACTCTGTTTAGCTTTTCAAACTAAACATCCATTTTTGACACCATGTATACTAAAATTGAAATGATACAAAGATTAGCATGGTCCGTGTGCAAGAATAATATGCAAATTTGAAAAACATTCCATATTTTTCCAGGAAAATAAGACTAGTTTATAATAGGAAATCTATAAACATAATTGACCAGATTAATAACAAAAGTCATAATTATATCAATAGATGTATAAAATCTTTTGATAACATACATCATTCTTTCCTTTAAAAAAAACTAGACCACATTGGCATAAATCGAACCTTTCTTCAAATGATAAATAGTATATTTATTTTCTTTTGGGGGGGAGGGTTGCAAGGCAATGGGATTAAGTGACTTGTCCAAGGTCACACAGCTAGATAATTATTAAGCATCTGAGGTCAAATTTGAACTCAGGTGCTCCTGACTCTAGGGCCAGTGTTTTACCCACTATGACTCCTAGCTGCCCTGATAAATAGTATATTTCTAAAACTAAGAGCCAGCATTATTTGAAATGAGAATAAACTAAAGATGGACTTTTCCAATAAGATTAGGGGTTTTTAAAAATTCAAATAGTATAAAATACTTGAGTCTACCTTCCAAAATAAGTTGGAACTTTTTGAAGATAATTATAAAACACTCTTTATATAAATAAAAACATATCTAGCCGGCCAAGATGGTGGAGAGAAGACAGGCACAGTTCTAAAGTCTCCTGATCTCTTCCCCATCTATCACATGAAACAAACCTCTTAAAAGAAATCCGATCCAGAAAATCCAGAAAGAAAAGCCAGGAGAAAGAACAGCTACCTCAGGATTTGTCTCCGGCAGCAGCCTTGGACGAATTCGAGTGGGTGAGTCTGGGCTCCAAGAGAGGATCGCCCCATCAACCAGATTAACAGCTGAATTGGAACTGGGAGTCTGAGGGCCTGAGAGCCGGACCTGCTGGATCAGAGGTGGGGCTGGATGAAGAGGGCTTGGGTCCACGGGGAAGCAGAGGCACTGGTGTTGGTGCTGTCCCCCTGGAGCTCGGGGACCAGGCTGGGGGGAAGTATTCTAGTGCAGGAGAATGGCAGACACCATCCCTGGGCTTCTCGGGTCTGAGAAACTCTGAGGGCACGCCTCCATTGCACAGAGGCCTCTCCTCAAACAAAGGCAAATTACTTCTGCCTCAGGCCCAGGTGTGTGAGCAGAAGAACCAGCCCAGCTGAGGAATCACCTCAGGCCCGGGTAAAGCCCACCATTGATTGAAGGCAAAAGAATTCAATAGTTCCAACTCCTGCCTTCAGGCAAACCAAGGTCACAGACACCCCAGAGAAGGCAACCAGCACTTCCTACTAGCCAGCCAGAGAAACTGCACTCACTAAAGCCTTCAGCGATCTCAAGCCCAGGTGAACCAGCCTCCCCCCCCCCCAACTCAAGGTCTTAGCATAATGAAGAAGGGTCAGTGGAAAGGTGGATCCATAGAAAAATTCCTGGAAGGGAAAGACCCCAACTCAGAGAGACCTGGAACCTCTGAGGAGAATACAATCTGATCTCCAGCACAGAAAGACTTCCTTGAAGAAATAAGGAAGGAGCTTAAAAATTTGGGAGAGACAATTAATACCTTAGAAAGTACAATTGGACAAACACAAAAAGAGAATAAATCTCTCATATCATCAATTAGACAATTACAAAATGAGAATAATTCTCTCAGATCCTCAAACGAGCAGATGCAAAAAGAAATTAATGCTCTCAAAACCTCAATTGGTCAAATGGAAAGCTCTTTCAAAAGTAGAATTGACCAATTGGGAAAGGAGTTGCAAAAGGTTAATGAAGAAAATTCCTCCCCCCAAAAAATAATGGAGTCTACAGAAACTAATGATTCCATGAGACAGCAAGAGTCAGTTAAACAAAATCAAAAAACAGAAAAAAATAGAAGCAAATGTAAAATACCTCATAAACAAAACCACTGACCTCGAGAATAGATCGAAGAGGGGCAACCTGAAAATTATAGGACTTCCTGAAAACATTGAAGAGGAAAAAAGCCTAGACTTAATACTAAAAGATCTAGTGATGGAAAACTGCCCTGATATCATGGAATTGGAGGACAAAGTAGTTATTAAAAGAGTACATCGATCCCCACCAGAAAAAGATCCTAAAATGAAAACACCAAAGAATGTTGTGGCCAAACTGCAGAACTATCAGATAAAAGAGAAAATCCTGCAAGCAGCCAGAAAGAAACAATTTAAATATCAAGGAGCCACAGTAAGGATCACACAGGACCTGGCTGCATCAACTTTAAGGGATCGAAGGGCCTGGAATGAGATATTTTGAAGATCAAGGGAGCTTGGAATGCAGCCAAGAATCTACTTTCCCGCAAAGCTGAGCCTTCTCTTCCAGGGAAAAAGGTGGACATTTAATGAAATGGAAGAATTCCAAAAATTTCTGATGAAAAGATCAGAGATAAACAGAAAATTTGGGCATCAAACAGGAGGTTCAAGAGACACATGAAAAGGTAAAAAAAGGGGGGGCAGTAAAAGGAAAAAAAAATGCAATCCAGTAAGTTGAAATTGGCTAAACCCCAGCATGGGGGTAAAAAAAAAAAGATTCTCATAAAACTTGAGAAATGTAACATTAACAGAGAGAATACACCCAGCCAGAAATGATGGACATTCATGACGTATCCATGAGACTACTATCTAATGGGATGTAATTGTCTTTAACCCCACTTGGGAGAAAGACTCTAATAACTCTCAGGAATTTTGACTCTATTCGACAGAATGTACAGAACTAGAAGGGAAGGACACTCAGAATTTTCTATGATTTAGACAGAAGGATCTAAAAAAAAACACTACCGCCCTAAAAAGGGGGACAGGAAAGAGACGGGAGGAGGGAGGTGATTGAAGGGGGAAATCTCATTACACTAAGGTACAAAAAACCTATGGTAATAGTGGGGAAGAAGGGAGCAGAGGAGAAACACCTGAATCTTCTCCTCATCAGATTTGTCTTAAAGTCAACCTACACATACTCAGTTAACTTCTAAAACATCTAACCTTTCAAGTATTAAAAGGGGAAAAGGGGAGGGGGTATGGAGAAAGGGAAGAGGATTGGGGGAAATAAGGGGAAATAACAAAAGGAAGGGAAGGGAAAAGAGAAAAAGGGAAAGGGGAGGATGTGATATAGGAGGGCGAAAACACTGAAGGGGTGGTTTTGAGAAACAAAAGACTGGGGAATATGGATAAAAGAGGGGGAAGGGGAAAAATAAGAACAGAGGGAAGATAGCACAGAGGGCAATAAAGAATTAGTAATCATAACCTTGAATGTGAATGGGATGAACTCTCCCTTAGAATGTAAGCAAATAGCAGAGTGGATTAAAAACCAGAATCCTACAATATGCTGCTTACAAGAAACTCATTTGAAGCAGAGAGATACAAATAGAGTAAAGATAAAAGGTTGGAGCAAAATATATTTTGCTTCAGCAGAAGTAAAAAAAGCAGGGGTAGCAATCCTTATCTCAGACAAAGCAGCAGCAAAAATAAATAGCGTAAAAAGAGATAAGGAAGGAAACTTTATCCTCCTAAAAGGTACCATAGACAATAAAGTCATTTCAATATTAAATATATATGCACCCAGTGGGACAGCACCCAAATTCTTAGAGGAGAAGCTGAAAGAATTACAGGAAGACACAGAAGGCAAAACTCTACTAGTGGGAGAACTCAACCTCCCACTATCAGATCTAGATAAGTCGAATCATAAAACAAACAAGAAAGAAATTAGGGAGGTAAATAGATTGTTAGAAAATTTGATATGGTAGACTTATGGAGGAAACTTAATGGGGATAGGAAGGAATATACCTTTTTCTCTGCAGTGCATGGAACTTATACAAAAATTGACCATGTACTAGGACATAAAAACCCAATGATCAACTGCAGAAAGGCAGAAATAGTGAATACATCTTTCTCAGGTCATAATGGAAGAAAAGTTATATGCAATACTGGGCCAAGGAGATATAGACCCAGAACAAATTGGAAACTGAATAACCTCATTTTAAAAAATGAGTGGACCAAAAAAAAAATTATACAAAGAATTAACCATTCTATCCTAGATAATGATAATAATGAAACAACATACCAAAACCTATGGGATTCATTCAAAGCAACACTCAGGGGATATATTATAGCTCTAAATGCTTATATGAATAAATTGGAGAAAGAGGAAATCAATGAACTAAACATGCAACTGAAAAAATTAGAGAAAGAACAAATCAAAAATCCCCAATTAAGTACCAAATTAGAAATTCTAAAAATTAAAGGAGAAATTAATAAAATTGAAAGCAAAAAAACTATTGAATTAATAAATAAAACCAAAAGTTGGTATTATGAAAAAAACCAATAAAATTGATAAACCTCTGATCAATTTGATTAAAAAAAAGAAAGAAGAAAACCAAATTGCTAGTATCATAAATGAAAAAGGTGAACTCACCACCAATGAGGAGGAAATTAAAGTAATAATTCGAAATTATTTTGCCCAACTCTATGCCAATAAATTTGATAATCTAAGTGAAACGTATGAATATTTACAAAAATATAAGTTGTCCAGGTTAAATGAAAAAGAGATTAAATACCTAAACAACCCTATCTCAGAAAAAGAAATTCAACAAGCCATTACTGAACTCCCTAAAAAAAAAATCTCCAGGGCCTGATGGATTCACAAGGGAATTCTACCAAACATTTAAAGAACAATTGGTTCCAATCCTATATAAACTGTTTGGAAAAATAGGGAAAGATGGAACTCTGCCTAACTCTTTCTACAAAACCAATATGGTACTGTTACCTAAACCAGGAAAAGTTAAAACAGAGAAAGAAAATTATAGACCTATCTCCCTGATGAATATAGATGCAAAAATCCTAAATAAAATCTTAGCAAAATGATTACAGCAAGTTATCACTAGGATAATACATTATGATCATGTATGATGTATTCCAGGAGTGCAGGTTTGGTTCAATATTAGGAAAACTGTTAGTATGCTCAATTATATCAACAACCCTATCAGAAATCATATGATCATATCAATAGATGCTGAAAAAGCTTTTGACAAAATACAGCATCCATTCCTATTAAAAACACTAGAGAGTGAAGGAATAAATGGACTGTTCCTTAAAATAATTAGCAGTGTCTATCTGAAACCATCAACAAGCATTATATTCAATGGGGAGAGGCTAGAGGCATTCCCAATAAGATCAGGGGTGAAACAAGGATGCCCATTATCACCACTACTATTTAATATTGTATTAGAAATGTTAGCAGCAGCAATTAGAGAAGAAAAAGAAATTAAAGGAATTAGAATTGGGAATAAAGAGACAAAACTCTCACTCTTTGCAGATGACTTGATGGTCTACCTAGAGAATCCCAAGAAATCATCTAAAAAACTACTGGATACAATTAGCAATTTTAGCAAAGTTGCAGGTTATAAAATAAACCCTCATAAATCCTCAACTTTTCTATATATGTCTAGCAAGAAACAGCAGGAAGAGCTAGAAAGAGAAATCCCATTCAAAGTAACCTCAAACAATATAAAATATTTGGGAGTCTATTTGCCAGACACAATCTTTTTGAAAACAATTATAAAACACTACTCACACAAATTAAATTAGATTTAAATAACTGGGCAAATATCAACTGCTCATGGATAGGTGGAGCTAATATGATAAAAATGACAATTCTACCAAAACTAAACTATCTGTTTAGTGCCCTACCAATCAAAATTCCAAAAAAATTACTTTAATGAGTTAGAAAAAATTGTAAGTAAATTCATATGGAGAAATAAAAAGTCAACAATTTCCAGGAGCTAACTTAATGAAAAAAAGTATAAAAGAAGGTGGCTTAGCCCTACCTGATCTAAAATTATGTTATAAAGCATCAATCATCAAAACTGTTTGGTATTGGCTAAGAAATAGAGTGGTGGACCAGTGGAATACACTAGGTGTAAAAGCAGGAGATGATTATAGTAATCTGCTGTTTGATAAACCCAAAGAGTCTGGCCACTGGGATAAAAACTCCCTCTTTGATAAAAATTGCTGGGAAAATTGGAAGTTAGTATGGAAGAAACTTAGATTAGACCAACACCTCACACCCTTTACCAAGATAAGATCCAAATGGTTACAGGACATAGACATAAAAAACAATACTATAAGCAAATTAGAAGATCAAGGACTAGTCTCTACCTGTCAAATCTATGGAAAGCGGAACAGTTTATGACTAAGGAAGAGTTGGAGAACATCACCAAAATCCAATTAGATGATTTTGATTACATTAAAGTAAAAAGGTTTTGCACAGATAAAACCAATGTAACCAAGATCAAAATAAATGTAGTAAATTGGGAAACAATCTTTACAACTAATGATTCTGACAAAGGACTCATTTCTAAAATATATGGAAAACTGAGTCATATTTTTAAAACAAAAAGCCATTCCCCAATTGACAAATGGTCAAAGGATATGCAAAGGCAATTTACAGATGAGGAGATCAAAGTAATCTATAGCCATATGAAAAAATGCTCTAAATCAATAATTATTAGAGAAATGCAAATTAAAGCTTCTCTGAGGTACCACCTCACACCTCTCAGATTGGCCAGTATGACCAGGAAGGATAATGATCATTGTTGGAAGGGATGTGAGAAATCTGGGACACTATTACACTGTTGGTGGAGCTGTGAACTCATCCAACCCTTCTGGAGAGCTATTTGGAACTATGCCCAAAGGGCAACAAAAATGTGCATACCCTTTGACCCAGCAATACCAATACTGGGTCTATACCCTGAAGAGATGAGGAAAAAGGGTAAAAACATCACTTGTACAAAAATATTCATAGCAGCCCTGTTTGTGGTGGCAAAGAATTGGAAATCAAGTAAATGTCCTTCAATTGGGGAATGGCTTACCAAACTGTGGTATATGTATGTCATGGAACACTATTGTTCTATTAGAAACCAGGAGGGACGGGATTTCAGGGAAACCTGGAGGGATTTGCATGAACTGATGCTGAGTGAGATGAGCAGAACCAGAAAAACACCGTACACCCTAACAGCAACATGGGAGTGATGTTCAACCTTGAAGGACTTGCTCATTCCATCAGGGCAACAATCGGGAACAATTTTTGGCTGTCTGCAAAGGAGAGTACCATCTGTATCCAGACAAGGAGCTGTGGAGTTTGAACAAAGTGCAAGGACTATTCCCTTTAATTTAGAAAAAAACAGATAGCTTATTGTCTGATCTTGTTACCTCTTAGACTTCTCTTCTCTTTAAGGATATGATTTCTCTCTCATCACACCCAATTTGGATCAAGGTACAACATGGAAACCAAGTAAAGACTGACAGAGTGCTCTCTGTGGGGGGGAGGGGGGGAGGGAAGCAAGATTGGGGGGGAAATGTAAAACTCAAATAATATCTTTAATAAAAATTAAATTAAAAAATAAAAATAAAAACATATCTAAATAATTGGATAAATCCTCATTGCTCATGAGTAAACAAAGCCAATAAATAAAATAAAAATGCCAACATTAACTAAATTAATTTTCTTAAGTGCTAGATCACCAAACTATCAAAGAATTCATTGTCTAAACTAATTAACTTATGTGTTATACCAATAAAACTAAGAAAGAATTACTTTGGAAAGCTAGGAAAAAAAGAACAAAAGGTCAAGAATATAAGAGAATTAATGAAAAAAGTTGGAGAGGAAGGAGGCCTGGAAAGTACCAGATCTCAAACTATAATACAAATCTGTAATCATTACAACAGTTTGATACTGGGTAAGAAATGAAGTGGCTGATCAGTGGAACAGATAAATTACATAATATATAGAAGTAAATGAGAACTCTAGCCATATTTGACAAATCCAGAGATCCCAGATACAAGGGCAAGAACTCACTATTCCATAAATACTGTTAGAAAAATTGAAAAAACATCTAGCAGAAAATAAGTATAGACCACTTTCTCACACCCTCACACCCTATACCAAGACAAGTTAAAAATAAGTAATTTAGAAATAAAAGATGACATAAACAAATTAGAGGAGCATGGTTAAAGCTACCTGTCACATCTCTGAATCGGAGAACAGGCTTATAAACCAAAAAAGAGAAAGAAAGGTGGGGTGAAATCTTTGCAGCATGTTTCTCTGCTAAAGAATTCATTTCTAAGTCATACAGGATTCTAATTCAAATTTATAAGAATAAAAGCCATTCTCCAATTGATAAATGATGAAAGAAGGAGGTGCTGCCATAGCTTGGGGAATGGCTTAATAAATTTTGGTATGTATATGTGAGGGAATGTGTTGTGTTGTAGAAAGTAAATGGAAGGTGGGCAAAGGAGAGAATAGGAATGGATTTGCAAAAGCCTGTAAAAGACTTTTGTGGATTGGTGAAGGATAGAGTGAGTAGACTTAGAGACTAATTTATATAATAACAAATCTGGAAGGCGGGAAGATTTGAGGGACTTGTAAACTTTAGTTAACAAAATAAAACCAAGTACAGTTCCATAAAGTACATGATGGAGAGATGGTGGATTCAGGAGGTAGAAAAATATATAAAAAACTAGATAGATAGATAGATAGATAGATAGATAGATAGATCACTTTTAGATCTAATATATATTTGAGCTTATTATTGTATCTCTTACAATAGTCTATATCTGGTTTCTTCCAAACAGCTTTCCATTTTTCCCAGTATTTCTTGTCAAATAGGAATTTTTTCCCAAGTTATTAATATTCTCTTGTTTATACAGGACTGGGTTATTAAAGTTTTTCCACTATTCCACTAATCTAAAAACAACTAGAAGATAGCTACTGGATCTGGAGTCAGGAAGATCTGAGTTCAAAATCAAGCTTATATATTTATTATATGTCACTGAACAAGTCACTTAATCTCTACCTGCATCAGTTTCCTCAATTCTATATAATGAGTATATTTTTAAAAATACCCACCTCTAGGTTGTTGTAAGAATAAAACAATATAATATTTGTAAAGGGATTTATGAACTTTAAAGTGGTATATAAATATCTATCTCATCATCTACCACTTGAAACAGTTAAAAGAAATATCCTTCCCAATCTTGCCCTAGTCTACTTTTGTTCCTTAATTGTATTTTATTCTACTTCCCTACTCAGTACCAATGATCTGCTAAGGCCAAGAACTTGAATGTGAAAATTTTCAGTGTGATACTTTATACTTAATAAATTGACAAATGTTACAAAGAAAATTGATTGTCCAGACTTAAGAAGATGGTGGAGAAAATGTCAATAATGAAGATTAAAATAAAAAGTGTGTCCTATGTACAATTTTTTTTGGACAGTCAGTTTTCAAACATTCACTAGCACACCCTTGGATCCAGCCAAATTGACAAAGTGATTGACACTCCATTCCTTATAAGATTTGCCCCTTCCATTCTACCCTGCATTTAACTTGTCTTTATTTGTATTTGTTCTCTTTATGTTTATTCTCTATGTACTTATATGTGTCCTTGTTACTTCTCTCATTAGAATTTAAGTTCTGTTCATTTAGGGATTGTCTTTGTATTTGAATTCCTCCAGTGTATTTGTTTCTCCAGTACTTGGTACATAGCAGTCTCTTAATAAATGCTTATTAACTGATTGATTGATTAGATGGAAGAATGCCTCATAAATATGGGAATAGCAAGGTAGAAATTACAAAGCTGAACTAAACTCAGAGATGATAAAAATATATATATATGAAAAGAAGTTAAGTGATCTTCTGAAGGTCATACAGAAAATTAGTGCTAGAACTAGGATCAGAATCTGGGTCTCCTGAATGACATGTGAAAGTACTTGATGATGTATCTTTAAATCCTTACCAGATCTCACAACTTAACTGTTGTTTTACCATATGAACTTGTTTCTTATAATTCATATCCTTTCTACTACATTCTTCACATGGCTGTCAGTTAATTTTCCTTATGTATGGATGGCAATTTAGGCTTGAAGCAAGGGGAAGAAATGTCCCAAGCATTTAGTGGTATGCAAATATATAATATCTTGCCTTGGAAGATAGTGAGTTCCCTGTCATAAGAGATCTCCATGCAAAGACTGAGTAATCACTTGTCAGAAGTATTGTATTCATGCCACAAATCATGCAATATTTTTTCATTTACTAATCTAATCTATTAAGCTCTACCCATGCTTTAAGGTCTTGCTCACATGCCATGTCCTCATGATGTCTTCCTGAAGCTCCTTTGCTTCAGTTGGATTTGACAAATAAAAGCTATCCTGGGGATAGAAATTGGGAAGACAGGCAAACATCCAAGGATGATGTGAAGCTCAGAGAAAGAAAGGAAGAAAGAAAGAAAGAAAGAAAGAAAGAAAGAAAGAAAGAAAGAAAGAAGGAAAGAAGGAAAGAAGGAAGGAAAGAAAGAAGGAAGGAAAGAAAGAAGGAAGGAAAGAAAGAAAGAAAGAAGGAAAGAAGGAAAGAAGGAAGGAAAGAAAGAAGGAAGGAAAGAAAGAAGGAAGGAAAGAAAGAAAGAAAGAAGGAAAGAAGGAAGGAAAGAAGGAAAGAAGGAAGGAAAGAAAGAAGGAAGGAAAGAAAGAAAGAAAGAAGGAAAGAAGGAAGGAAAGAAGGAAAGAAGGAAGGAAAGAAGGAAAGAAGGAAGGAAAGAAGGAAAGAAGGAAGGAAAGAAAGAAGGAAGGAAAGAAGGAAAGAAGGAAGGAAAGAAGGAAAGAAGGAAGGAAAGAAAGAAGGAAGGAAAGAAAGAAAGAAAGAAGGAAAGAAGGAAGGAAAGAAGGAAAGAAGGAAGGAAAGAAAGAAGGAAGGAAAGAAAGAAAGAAAGAAGGAAAGAAGGAAGGAAAGAAAGAAGGAAGGAAAGAAAGAAAGAAAGAAGGAAAGAAGGAAGGAAAGAAGGAAAGAAGGAAGGAAAGAAAGAAGGAAGGAAAGAAAGAAAGAAAGAAGGAAAGAAGGAAAGAAGGAAGGAAAGAAGGAAAGAAGGAAGGAAAGAAAGAAGGAAGGAAAGAAAGAAAGAAAGAAAGAAGGAAGAAAGAAAAAGAAAAAAGGAAGAAAGAACAAAAGAGAAAGAAAAGGAGGAAGAAAGAACAAAAGAGAAAGAAAAGAAGGAAGGAAGGAAGAAAGAAAGAGAAAGAAAAGAAGGAAGGAAGAAAGAAAGAAGGAAAGAAAGAGGGAAAGAAAGAGAGAGAGGGAAAGAAAGAGAGAAAGGGAAAGAAAGAGAGACAGGGAAAGAAAGAGAGACAGGGAAAGAAAGAGAGAGGGGGAAAGAAGAAGGAAAGAAGGAGAAAGAGAAGGAAAAAGGAGAAAGAAAGAGAAGGAAGGGAGGAGAAAGAAAGAGAAGGGAGGGAGGAGAAAGAAAGAGAAGGAAGAAAGGAGAAAGAGAAGGAAGGAGAAAGAAAAAGGAAGGAAAGAAGGAAGGAAATAGATATTTATAGATATATAGATACTGATGTGGACATAGCTATAGATATGAATGGATCACTTTGCAAACCTGGATATATAATGCCAGTTTTTATTATTACTTGCCTACCATTGTCGGGCCACCAGTCTGGTGCTGACTTCATTCCCTAAGCCTTCTGCTGAACTCAATCAATGACTATAGAGCAGTACAGGGGTATGCTAGATTAATTTGAATCAATCAACAACAATCAACAAAGTAATAGATCAAATCCTGATATGTAGAGAATGCTAATTTCTAAGGTGTAAATCAGGGGAAGGGAACTTCCAACTGCAGGTTACATTAGTCTAGAAAGACTCAAAATTCAATAAATTTATGAGCTTTTTAGTGGTGAATTAATCAAATGTTTTGACCAAATATAGCCCATAAATGATGTTATAAATATTTAAATGGCCCTTAGCAGAAAAAAAATGTAAATGTTTACACTGAAAACTTAGGGTTAGAGCTAGTTTCAGCACATTCCTGCATGTATCTCAACCCAAAGTCCTTGACTGTGCCTGGAGAGTATCTCACCTAAGACGAATAAGAACTAAAGTTCAGAACAAATTCTTATTTCTACATCTGGATTTGAATTGACCTTCCATATGCTTTGTATGAATATAGCAAGAACCATAAAGTTAAGAATGACAGTAGAAGGGGCAGGGGAAAGGGAAGCATGACTAGTAAGCCTTCACCTCTGTAATAAGTAACTTTAATATAATTAAATAACTTTAATTTAATAATAGTAGTAATAAATAATAAATCAACTAATTTAAGTCATCTGATTTAAAGAAAAAATTACTTCTATTGAATTGTACTAAAACATATTTGTAGTGAAATAATGAAATCATATATCATGTATTAAATATATAACAATAGATAATTTTACATAACATATTAAGATTTCCAAGTATTATAGTTTCCATTTTACAGATGAGAAAATAGAGACTAAGAGAGAATAAGTGATTCACCCAAATACCCACATCTAATAACAAGAAAGTTGTCTCTCTTGCCTAAGAGTTCAGAATGGTTTTTCATCCACTAAAACCACTTCTCCTAACACATGCACACGCGCGTGCACACACACACACACACACACACACACACACACACACACACCACATTCCTTCTAACAGTTATATCTGTAAGAGTAATTAGAAAATTCATGTATCAAGATTTTTTAAATAAGTTTATTTAGAAGCATGCTAATTTGTTGGTTTAAACAAAATCCTGTATCTTGATTATAAGCAACAATATATTTAAGCCTTGATTGGTCCTGAGCTCCTGCTGTGAGGAAGAGAATTTCCACTGTTTCATCCTTCATGGTACTAATGGCCATAATAAAAGCATTAAAAAAGCAATAAATGATTGACTTTAATAGGACCCTGACTGATACCTATATTCATTGCCCTCCCAAGTTTAGAAAGATTGCTTAACTATGATACAAAGAGGAGAAGGTAAGGAGGACATGGCTTTCGAAACAATCACTACTACTCAGAGTTCAAACTCTATCAATGTTGTTCTATAAGAAGCATCTTTTGGGAGGTGCAGTGGGGGAGGAGGAAGTTGGTACTGAAAGAATAAGCCTGAGATATAGTTTCTGACTCAATTTATCTCCCACAACATGAAGAAAATTACAAGACAATTTTTTTTAGGTTTTTGTAAGGCAAATAGGGTTAAGTGGCTTGCCCAAGGCCACATAGATAATTATTGCAGTCATTGATAAACTGCTTTTATATATGAATATAACATATGTATGCATGTAAAACATATGCATATACACATGTGTCTGTCCATATTATCTTATGAGAGACATTAAGTAGACCAGGTAGTAAGAATGATCAATGGACATTACATAGACAATCCCTCAAGACTACAAATAAAACAAAAGGTTATATGTTTATTGTTTTGAATTCATGTTTGGTTAAATAAAAAAGTTGTATAGGCTAAATATGGGTGAGCATAAAATAATCAGTTCAAGTATGTAATAGACCTGTATTAACCATCACATTGAGTGGCATGGAAAGGAATGAAAAAAGGAAGAGGAAAAATGAAATATTCATATGCATATATAAAGACTGCCCTCAACAGTTTCTAAGGGCTACAACAGGGAAAAAGTAGCAAATTAATTAATTTTTCTTTGATGCATACTTTTATTGTGAAGGGTAATTATTTGTTTAATTAAGATCCTGGGCCTCGATCAGGGGTGTTAGAACATGAAAATACTTGAGTCTGCTTCCTACTGTAAAATACAAGACTAGAAAATTTAAATAGACACAAGGAACATAAGCATCTTTCATTTACTAGGCTTATAAAGAGAGTATATCTTTATACTTCAACAAATATTAAACCTTGGAAAGAGAAATGCAATCACAATCATAGGTAATGAATTTTCTAATTTTTATTCTGCTCTTTTCTATTTCCCACATTTGTGTCTTCATACAGCCTGCCCTCCATTCTTAGAATGCATTCCTTTCTCACTATCACCTCTTAGAACCCCCTTTCCTTAAAGGTTCATCTTTTATACAATTTCCAATAGAAAATTTTCCATATCTCCATATTTGTTAAAGTATCATCCATTCTCTTCAACTATTATATATTATATTATATTATATTATATTATATTATATTATATTATATTATATTATATTATATTATATTATATTATATTATATTATATATTTGTCTAAATGTTGTGGCCACCCTTCTTGACAGCAGGGTAGAAAGTAAGCTTCTTGAAGGCAGAGACTATTTCTCATTAAGTCTTTGATTTTCTGGCACCTAACCCAATGAACTATATAAAAAAGGTTCATAATAAATGACTGTTGAATGGGATTCTATTGTGATATGTGTGTATTATATATTATATATATATGAAAGTATTAATAAACCATCAATTTGTCTAAGATCAAGTCATTCCTCAATAGATAAATGGCCCAAAGATCTGAACAATTTTCAAAAGAATTTCAAAGTATTTACAATCACATGAAAACATTCCAAATCATTAATAATAAAAGAAATGTTAAAATAAACAGCCCTGAGGTTTGACCCAATACCTCTCAAACTGGCAAAGGAATGACCACATATACTGTGTAGATACATACACACACACACACACACACAGTAACTAGAACAATGGAAATGGAAAGAACAACTAGACACCCAAAAATCAAATGTAAATTTAACAGACTTAAAAAGATCAAGCAAAATGAATGAACAGATATGAGAAGAAACCTCCAACCTACTCCTTTGTAGAACTGGGATGTTCATAGGTGTCACACATTGCCCACTTTTTTGCATATTTCCCTTTATCAATCAGTTCTATTGACACCCCCCCCCAATAAAAAATTCTATTTGACATATGGGGTGGCTGTAAGGAAGGGGGAAGGATACTTAGAATTACTCTGGTGATGAAATAAACAGAAGATATCAAAAACATAAAAAAGAACGGATGTTTCAAACATTTTTATTTTATGGGACAAAAAAGGAAAACATTATCTTCTTTTTTGTCCAGTTAATTACTTTTTCCCCTGAATTCTTTCCTCTTCCCTTCTTTCACTCTAAATTGACTTCTTTTTTCCCCCTATTTTTTTCTTCTATCCTGTCTCAGAGACATTTTCTTCATCTGTGTGTGTATGTGTGTGAGGGGTAGATAAAATCAGAGTTACAGATGTAGAGTTGGAAGGGTATCAAGTCCCTCATTTTAAAAACAAAGGAAATGAGGCCCCCAAACTGTGAAATGGTTTACTCAAAATCTCACAGCCTGCAAATCAGTAAAGCTAGGATTTGAACCCAGGACCCATGACTCCTAATCTGGCATCTTTCTGTCATACATTGCTTCCTCTCTTAGACTATCCACCAAGTTCTCCAGCTGTCTTTGTGGCTCTTTCCTACCAGCAATTGCCAGACCCTTTTATTTCTACTCCATTACCCTGGCTTCGTAAGTGCAGTTTGTGCTTAAAAAAATTTTTTTAACAGGAAACACTCAATAAATCCACAGTGCTTCAAATACCAGGTGCTAAACTCCTGTGACCGCCAAAGTTTCTTTATAAGCCTATAGCTTCAGATGAAATAAACTCAAATAAAATGTTTGCTGCTCCCCAACTCTCCTGCTATCTCCCTGTTTAATCGCTGCAGGTTCCATTAGATTTGGACTGCTTAAGGATCTCCCTGCTGGGTCTCCTTCCAAGAAGAGAATTACTTTAAAGGGAAACTGTTGACCCGGAATCCTGGTATTCAGCTAAGGAAGTTCTTCATGGAATCAAACACTATGGTAATAAAGAGAAAAGGTTAGTGCCCACACACTCACACAGTGCAGATAAATGGCAACAGGAAGCTAATACAACCTAAAGTCCCCTCCTTCCCCCTTCCTACTCTCCCCTCCCTTCTTCCTCTCTTTGCCCCTTCTCTCCTCCCCTACTCTTACATATCCATCCAGTCAGGTAGGCATTGCTCTTATTAGATTCTCAGAACCAATCAAGAGCTGTACTGTCTGTAGAAGGAAGAGGGGGAGGAAGAAACAAAGCTTCCCCTGTTTCATTGTGAGACTTTCCCCCTCTTTTTCTATTGTTTGTGTCAGCTCAACCATTGTGACTTATAAAAATAGCTTACATCTGTAGAATACTTTTCCAAATAGTATTTATGGTATTTGAAGCACCTTGACATTTAAAAAATAAGGAGAATGGTCAAGTTCATTAGCATTTATTGAACTCCTAGTATGTATCAGACCCTCTACTAAGAATTAGGGGTTACAAAAAAAAGTTAAAATGATAGTGTCTGATTTCAAGGAACTCACAGTCTAGTTGGTAGACAAGATGAAAACAGCTATGCAAATATGTACAAAACAAAGATAAATTGGGAATTATCTCAGATGGGAAGTGCTAAGATTAAGGACTGTAATGACCTTTTGCAGAAGATGAGACTAGCTAAAACTTATAAGAAATCAGGAAAGGCTGGAGGTGGAGATGAGGAGAGAATTACCAGAATGGATTATAGTCAGTGAAAACTGTAGGTGGGAGATGAAACATTCAAGAAACATCAAGGAAGCTCCTAATATTGGATCATGGTGCATGGATGGGAGAAGAAATCACATTTTTTTGTAGCAATTCATGAAACAAAGTCCCTCTGCCACGATAGCTAATGAAGGAAGCTGTACAAATATTAGTACCCCAATTTTAGTGATGAAGTAGAAGTTGAGAAAGGTTGAATGAGTTGCTCAAAGTCATGCAGCTAGATAGCAATCTTAGGCTCTTGTTTTTTACTACATTTTTCACTTAAGTTGACTCCAGGCCAGGGAGTTACATGTATGGTCCCTGAGGCCATATTGTTAGTTTTAGAAACAATTGAGAATCATAGCAAAGAGATGGGGGGAAAAATCTGTCAATTGGTAAATGGCTTACAAATAGTGGCACATGAATATAATAGAATATCATCGTCCTATCAAAAATAATAAATAAAAGAATCCAGAGAAGCATGAGATTTCTATGAAATGATGAAGAATAAAGAAAGCAGAATTAGAAAACAATTTATATCATGACTATAAGGATGAAATTGGGAAAGGGAAAAAAAGGAACTGAATACTATGTAATTAAAATGATAATACTTTTCCCTAAAAAAAGATATGAGGAAATGTACCACTTTCCCTTTGGTCAAGAAGTGGGGAAACTATAGGTATGGAATATTTCATATGCCATCAGACTCAGTTAACATGTTGCTTAATTTCTGATGAAATACTTCCCTTTTATGTCTTTTCTTTTTTCTCTTTTTTTATTGTTTTAAGAAATGACTCAATGGGTAGGAAAATATATTAAAAAAGAAAATATTTTAAATGTTTATTAATCATCATTTTAAAAGAAAAAAAAAGAAACAAGTTGAACATGGTTGTTAGTCTGCTCTGGAGGTAAGTCTGCTCTCCAGAAATCTGTTTTTATGGAAAAGACAAATTAAGGGTCTCTTTGATTTATCATTTGCTCTCCTTGAAACTTGGAAGACCTGAGTTTAATTCATTTTTCTAACATATATTGGCTGTGTAGTTGTGAGAAAATCACTTAACCTTATAATATTCTTAAGATTCAAGGTATTAAACACAGCAGGGATAAATGAAGCCTCCTGAGTGAGGCAGAAACAAATTAAAATATAATGATTTAATATTTAGCAAAATAAATAAGAGAACAATAAATTATAGATAATATTAATATATGGTTTTCTAAATCAATATGCAGCCAGCAGGGAATCTTATGTTTTAAATAGTGAGTCTTATGTTTTAAATAGTGTCCCCCTAGATCTTTTTGAGTTTGAAGTCACTGCTCTAAGCAACTCTTTAGAATTTTAAGATGGGACTGGTAGGTAGCACAGTACATATAGCACTGGCTCTGGAGTCCAGAGGATCTTCATCAAAGTCTAACCTCAGACATTTACTAACTGGGTGAACCCTAGGGAAAAACACCTTTAAGATGCCAAAAACCTTTCTGATCAATGTTCATAGAGGGAGTTTTCTTTTTCCCTTTACCAATAAAATCATAGTTCGAATCCCTCTATCTATTCTATTATATTTCAGAATAGAATTAATTTATTACAAGATCATCTAAGGCATTTAAAATATGATACTATTTGTTCAAATTCCAGCTCATCTTTTCAAGAATGTCTCTTTTGCATTGGTTGTATAATAATACCCAAAAGACCACTCTGGGTTAAATTCAATCATGGTGGGTTCCTCTATATTGGTTGTCTGAAGGACAACAAAATATTTCAAAGGATATTAATTCAGTCTGAATTATTGGGTACCTTAATGGATCCCAGTTCTTTTATTGGTAAAATTAATAATAATAAACATTTAAATGACATTTTAATAATTTCAAATTACTTTTTAGATATCTCATTTGCTTCTCACAACAGCTCTAGAAAGAAAGTACTATTATTATCAACAGTTTATAGATGGAGAAAATAAAACCCAGAACTTGGTCCAAGATTACACAACTAGTAAATGTTTGAGGCAAAATTCAAACTCAAGTCTTGCTGACTTCAAGTTAGGTTAGATAGTTTCTAAAGCTTCTTATAGATATGTGTTCCTGGACTAAATCTCTGGTTTTCTGTTTCTCATCCATCAAGTAGGGTTAATATCTGTATTTCATCCCTCTAGAGGCTTTGGTCATATTGATCACACACACACACACACACACACACACACACACACACACACACACACACACACCCCTTCCCAGTGGAAATGTAGCAGTTCACCTTTCTGAAAACTGAGGCTAGCAATGACCATGCATTCTTTTTTAGAGACAGTGGGACTACTAGGGCAAAAGTGGATGTCTGAAACCCAATATGGAATCATTCAATTCCCTCCTTTTAATTTGGAGACTTTTTATCTCTCTCTCACAGCCTCAGACTGCTCTGTACAAACAGGGCCAATGAGATTCATGGCAGGCAGTTGACAGTGCATTCCCTCAGGAGGAAGACAATCAAAAACCTCTCCCTCCCCAGGGCCTATCTCCAGCTCCTGGGCAGAAGCCCAACAGGAAAGGTCCTACTTGGGCACTCCTCCTTCCTGCCCTGGCTCAGTCCCCAGAGCTGGTTGTATCACATCTCGGACCATCCTCTGAAGCATGAGGATCACCCTAAAGATGAAGCCAGCTGAAACCTCCTCTGTCCCTCATTTACATGAAACCAGTGTCTCCTGATAAGCTCAATGCCCCTCTACCATGTATGAAAAATATCTGAAGGGAAAATGCAGGAACCTGCCTGAGCCTTCCCTGCTGACCTTACAACTTTCCATCCATTGGCCATTTCTTTTTCTTTTCTTTTTTCCCCCCCTCAGCCTACTGCTGCTTCTTTAGTTTGCATTTTCCAGCCCCAGCCTGGAAGAAATCTTTTTTTCATCACAGCTCACAGCTGTGATCCTCAGGTTAAAAGAAATTACTCATGAAAAGGCAGCCTGGGGTAGAAAGCAGCACCATCAGAAGAAATCTGGGTTTCCAAGGGAGAGGGAACTTCAAGGATTTATTGACATGAGGGAGATCACAGCTCTGGCTCCAGGCCCAGCCACTGACATTTGCAATAGATTTAGGTGTCACAGTTTGGCTCAAAATTATTTTTTAACTCAAGCTAGGATTCCAGGGTGAGACACTCAGATCTGTTCACTGTGGCCCAGCCAGTGTCCGAACACAATTAAGAGGGAACAATGAGGATGCTAGTATTCTCCCCACTGAGCCCTGTCTAAGTCCTCTGTCAAAGGCAAATGTGAAGTTAAGATAGTTCAGTGAACAGTGTGCTGGATTTGAAGCCATGAGGTCCAGAGTCCAGCATGTAACCTAGTTTTCATACCTGTAAAATGTTGGAGGTTAGATTTAGATGCCTCTGAGGTCCCTCCTAGCCTTAGTGTTATTATTATTCTATGACCTATGACCTATGTAATTCAAAGGAATGTGGTAGATGGGCTCAGTCTTGAACATCTTGGTATATTCAACTGGACTTGGAGTCATTAAGACCTGAGTTCAAATCTTCCCTACAACACATACTATATGACCTTAGATAAGTCCCTTAACCCTGACCCTCAGTTTCTTCATTTCTAAATGAGGAAAATGAGTACAGCTCCTACCTAATAGGAATGAGCTGAGACTATAATGAAAAAAAGTGTGGAAAGTATTTTACAAACCATGACACAGTCTGTGAATTATTATCATCATATTTTATCATCATTCATCTTATGCTCCCTACTGATTCAGTTCTACTCCTATTCCTTGTGCCTGCCTCTCCCTTTTTATAGTTCAGTACTATATAGTCATAGGTCTAGAATCCTATGGAGTCTTAGAAATCATCTTATCCAACTTCCTCCATTGACTGATGAGGACATTGAGGCAGAGAAAAGAAAAGACTCACCCAAGATCACACAACAAATAAGTGGTAAAAATGGGAACCTTCTCCCTTTTGTTGTGTGGCAACCATGGAGACCAAGCCCACCCCAGCAAACAGATAATAGCCATGAAATCTGATTGATTATTTTTGAAGCTCTGTCATAAACAAGCACCGGATTCAGAATCAGGAAGATTCTATTCAAAATGCCTTTAAGTATTTATTACTACTATAGCCAAGCCTCAGTTTTCTCATGGATAAAATGAGTCTAAAAATATCTGCCATATTGACAGGGCTATTAATGTGCTCAGATCAAATAATGTCCATGAAGCCCTTTGCAAACTTACTAGAACTTTACAAATATCAGCTCTTCTTATTGGAGGAAGATGGGTTAGTTCACTTGTTAATTTATTTTAATGACAGTGAATTTAAGTGACTTGTCCTGGAAAAGCTTAACAGATAAAAGATACAGGTAATGGGAAGCTGTAGAGTAGATCCTACACCATTGGAAGGACTGTCAATATTGATTAAGTCCCAAATCCATTGAAATAAAGAAGTCTGGGGAAAAGCAATGAAATGGGGTTTACTGAAAAGAACTTGTTAGAGTCATAAGACCTGTATTCTAATACATCTGTTACTTATGAACTATGTGAAGCTGTCACAGTTACTTAGCCAATAAAATGAGCATAATGATACTTTACTTCTTAGGGATGATAGGAGAAAGATGCTTTGAAGATGTGTGTAGCTTAGGTTCTCATGAGCTGCCCTTATTATGATAAATCATTGGTAGGTTCTTGTATCTCAAAAGGAATCTGGAGTTAGAATAAAAGAATTTAGAGCTAAAAGGTTCCTTAGATATCTTACAGATATTAAAATAAAGTTATAGAATGATTTGCCCTGGATCACATGCCTAATTAGCAGGGCAGCTAGGATGAGAAAACAGACAAGTGTTCTCAAGTCAGCTTCAATTAGCCAATTAATAAAATTTCCATGTAAGCATTTACACCTCTGAAATTGCTGGGAATCAGAGATTGACTTATTGCTTGGTTGATTATCTAGACTTAAGAAAATGAAGGAGAAAATATTAAGTTATCAGATTAAACTTAAAACATTTTTTCAGAGTTGGTTGTTAAACATTTTGCCAGCATGGCACTGTTCCTAACCCAGGATCCCTTGTTCAATGTAGGATATATATTTAGTTTTTCATTATCCTATTACTCCTATTTATTTTTGGTGGACTCTTCAGGTTCACCACTGGGATTTGCTAAACCTTGACAATCCCTGGAGAGATAGGGGGAATTCCAAGTCCCTAAAAGGGAGCATCTAAACCCCGACTCACTTTCTGATCTCTCACTTCTGATCTTCTTCTCCCTAAATTTTTTCTTTCCTTCTCCCTTGGACTTTCATAATTTTAGGGAATTTTTCTGGTAAAGAAACTTCTTTCACAATGAGACTCTGCTATCATTCTCTAATAGATAATCTTCTCTAGAAAACTGATTGAAGATTCTGGGAGGTTAAATAATTTATCCAGAATCATAAAAGAGGAGTCTGTGCCAGAGGCAGAATTTGAACCCATGTTGACCAAATCTCTACCCATTAGTACCACTTCCCACTTTGCTTCTTTCACTCTCCCAAATGCCAGAGCAAAAAAAATGCCTGTCCTAATGGAAAGAGTTGCATAGCCCAGAGATAATTCCCCTAAAAGAGGACTCTGAAAACCCTTCTGTTTCCCTTTCCTGCATTTCAGCTGCCCCAAGAAGAGGTGGGTCGAGAGCTGGGCAAAGCAAACCCAGTGTGTCGGCTGCATTTGATGTTTGGCTAAGCAGATAGTCAGCCTCCACAGGTCTTGACTGTGACAGCTCTCCCAGGGATGATTTATGAGATTATGGTGAGGGACTGTTCTCTGATTTCTATGGATCTTGCGATTTGGGCAAAGGCTGCTGACATTGTTATTCAAATTGATTTTTCATACACTGTCCAGTGCTGACATGTTGGCTGCTGGGGGTTGTCCAAGCAAACTGTCAGTTCTCCCATGGTCCTGCAGCAGGCAAGACAGGGATGAGAAGGCAGTAGGACCTCCCACCAGTCTAGCCTGGTGAATTAGAAACAACTTCTTCCTAGCTTCTGTGAAACTTGTTTGAAAGCTTAATCTCTTGGGTAACATACCTGAAGGAGAAGGAATGATATTGAGTGAATATGGGAGCAGGCAGAGCAAGAAATCAAGCAAATAGGTGAGAGGAAAAACCCCATTATAATGTGAAATCATCTCCCTACCAAAATACCAACTCTCCTTTCCCTATTCCCCTTTCCCATATTACTTTTTCTAAACAATTCATGTCTAATCTGGGCTAAATTTCACATTCTCTAGTGTGGTAGAGTAGCTTGTCCAGAGCAGAGCAATGAGAATGGTTAAGACTTGATAGTTCATGCTGTAGGAAGATCTGGTAAAGTATTTGGGACATTCAATAAAACAGGCTGAAATGTGGAAGAAAAATTAGGCTTAGTTTGCATGATCCAGAAGATAGAACAAGAATAAAGAATGGAAGCAACAAAGAGATAAATTTAAGATCAATATTAGAAAAAATTTCC
Organism: Macrotis lagotis; assembly: GCF_037893015.1. Taxonomy (NCBI): domain Eukaryota; kingdom Metazoa; phylum Chordata; class Mammalia; order Peramelemorphia; family Peramelidae; genus Macrotis; species Macrotis lagotis. Next base: position 148,810,620 of record NC_133658.1, on the reverse strand, counting down.
TAAAATTTAAAGTGATTCAAAAGTGAAATGAAGATAATAGATTCCTCATCATTGGAGGTCTTCACATAAAAGTTTTGATGAATATTTTTGTGGCATTGTAATAAGGATTCTTTTTCAGTTTGGGATGCTAGAATCCCATCAAGCTCTAAATTTCTATGATTCTGGTGTAAATATGGGGTTGAAACAGCCCCACACTATTTCAGCCTTGATAGCTTAATTAGGGTAAGGATATGACTCAATCAATCAATTAATAATAGTCATTAGACTAAGTGTGAAAAGTCTTCAAAAGCAATCAAATTAAGCGAAATGACCAGATATTGGGACAGATAGGAAGCCTCTTCCAGTTGACTAAGGGATTTCATAAGGCCCTACATATTCTTTATAAATGCATCAAGTTAGCTGGAATCCAGGCATTCCAGAAAGTAGAGGTAATGTGGAGTTTTAGCCAAAACTTCTGAGAAGGAACTAGCAGGGATGTAGGAGAGGAAAAGAAGAAGCTTTGATTACTTCTTAGTCTCCTCCCCCCCCCCCATTTTATTGGAGGATGGCCTTAGTTTCAACAAGTCCAGAGGATTTTGGTTTTCCCATCTTCCCATCAGCATCCTAAAATTGTCCTCTGTTCCCTCCAACCCTCTACCTCCAGGACAGTAGGAGGTGGCAATAATTGGGAACCAAGGAAACAATAAATATAAATTCATCATGCTTAAAGAAAATGTAAGGAATACTCCATGGATGGGAACATAGGAGTCTAACAATTAAAAGTGATGAATTATCTTTTCATTACATGTATTCTCTAAGTTTGAGCCCACACTTCCCTGAACTTTACTTGTATTTGGAATGTCACATTTGGAAAGATATTTTTTATCAGCTGCTTTTAAAGTTCCAACTTAATAAATACTCCTTTCTAAAAGCTACTTACACTAGATAACCAATTTTTGGCTGATAATCTTGCACAAAAAGAAACACTTCCTAGAACACTGAAGGAGAGCTGTAGTTTTGTGCTAGAAACCAAGACTCATATGAGAGAGGGAGATGGAAACTTATATGGACTATACTTGGCAAGCAATTAGAATGCCTTAATTCTCTTCCTAGTTCAGTCACTATGTGACTTTAGTCAAGTCACTAAATTCTTTGGCTCTCAGTTTTATTCATACAATCTTTTAGTTTCTCTAGGGAAGACAGAGTTGATAACAGTCCCTGGCCCTCAAGATTTTGACAGACTAGTTTCTTTATCTGTAAAGTGAAAGTTAGGTTAAATTATTTCTAAGACCCCTCCCTGTTATTCAACCTATTATTTATATGACATGATCTGGAAACTTTCTATTGGCTCTATTGGGCGATGACTAGATCCTAGTGTGGCATCCTCTAACAGAGATTCTTGATCATTTTTGTGCCTGATGAAGCCTATGGACCTCTTCCTCAGAATAATTTTAAACATATAAAATAAAATATGTAGAGTTGCAAAGGAAACCAATTATATTGAAATACAATTATCAAAATCATCAAAGAGGGAAAAAAAAGTGGTTGAACCCTAGGAGGACTCACACTATTGGACTTTCTTCAGAAGGTAATAGATATCATTTCCCCAGCTGTGTTACTTATAACCTGGTCTTTTCTGAAATCCTGGAAATAGCTATGTATTAGGGAAAGGGAAGGGTTCATTTTCCCAGCAGTGTTGCTCCTTCACTCTCTTCTGCTTTCTGCAATATCTACCACCTTTGAGTCATTAATCTTTAAAATGTTAACTTATTTTTCCTAGATGATAGGCATCGAGCAGCTCTTCTAGGTACAAGGGATCAGACTAGGTCTTTTTTTTGACATTTCCCAGGGACATTTCATCCTGTTGGGGGTTTTGGGGGGCAATGGGAGACTCTTTAGTCCCCATTGCTCCCTCTCTTTCCCCAGCTTCCATAGGTGGACAATCAGTGCCCCAATCCAGGAAGACTTTAGTCCTGCTGAACTCGATTGAGTGAGAGATGACTGCCCACATCTTCCATAGCAGTGAAGCATGAGAAGGAGAGGGGGCTTTAGTGGCCCCACACTGCTCCAAGCAGGCATATGCTCAGACCACATGGCAAAGCAAATGAGAGGAGGAATCATTGCTGTCTATAAGGCCCTGTGCAAGGGCCTTCTGTAGCGTAGGATGATAATTAACCCTCAGAGCATTTGTTACCAACGCAAACATTTCCGATGTGCATGCTGAGCATGTAATTGCTAAGTGAGGAAGGCATGGGATGGAATGTAAAATCCATATGGGTGGAAGGGGAAAAGCATTACAGAGTAAGAGAATGCTGATACACCCCAGAGGAAGATTCAGGGACCATTTTAAATTCCCCTTCTGAAATGACCAAATGTTGCAGGACAAGACACATTCAGGGAACTAGATGATGGAGGCAACAAAGACCACCATTGCCAACTCATTTCTCATTTGATATTAGCAAGTTTTATGTGACACTTTAGAGATGAGGAGACTGAGGTCCCAGAAGTAGAAATGCCTTGCTTTCTTCTACTGAAGGATGATGGAGGAGGAGGGAACAATAGTTTTCTAGAGTTTTTAGAACCCTTTATTATGAAGATGGACAGAGGTTTCTAGAGGACAGAAATAAATAATAGACCCATGGATTGTCAGAGTTGGGAGCGACTTTACTTGTATATTTTGCACAGAAGGGGCTCATTCAAGGTTTCTCAACTTTCTATAATAGAAGTAGATCTAGGATCCAGTTCTCCTACTAATCATTTCAGGTCTCTTCTCAGGGCACTACCCCCACTCTGTTCTGGCCTGGGAATTGATTTCCCCTGTCATCATCATCTGTTAGCTCAAAAACAGAGAGGTTATCAGCCTGAATCTCCTCAAGTTTCCAGTTACAAATGTTTAGTCTTATAATGGAGAGGAAAAGAGATAATAGAGAAAAGAATGGTAGAAGATTATGGAGGAGTGGCTAGGTGGCACAGTGGATAGAGTGGCCCTGGAGTCAGGAGTACCTGAGTTCAAATCCGACCTCAGACACTTAATAATTACCTAGCTGTGTGGCTTTGGGCAAGCCACTTAACCCCATTTACCTTGCAAGAAAAAAAAAACTAAAAAAAAAAGGAAGATTATGGGATCATAGATTTAGAGTTAGAAAGCACCTAGCTTTCTCTTCCCACCTCATTCTGCAGATGAAAAGCTGATGCCCAGAAAGGCATATTTGACTTGCCCAAGATCGCATAGATAGTTAACTGAAAGAGTAAAGATTTGAAGTCAGGTTCTTTGATTCCAAACCCAGCTCTCTTTGGTCCTGGGTTCTTCAGTTCAGATTGCTACTGCTAAGAGATATGAGAGTTCTATGTCTAAGACTATGTGCTGAGCCTCTTTCTCCAAAAGGGATCACCAGAAAAGATGAAGGTAAAGATAATTGATGATATGATGAATTAAAGTTTTGCAAATATCTTTAATTTGTGATTAATGGTTCATATTTTTGCATGATAATTAAAAAATATTATTTAACACAGATTCACTGAGGTTTGACAACCAGGTAGTAAATATACACCCAACACATGACAGCTAATTCCCAATAAATTTATTTCTTTCAATAGCCAGCTGGTTTTCATTTAGCAAACAAATTGTTGCCTGGTGCAATCTGAATTGAGAATCTGGAGATCTTCATTAAAAATAGAGCTTAACTTTACTTTTCCATTTTCTCCCAGAAACAAAAATGGTAGAGAACTCTAGGAACTCTGGAAAACTAGTGTTCACTCATCCTTCATTCCTCAGGGGAAGAGAGTGAATCATTTCCACTTCCTGGACCTCAGTCTCATCAGTGCTTTATAAATTCTAGCCTTTATTCCAGTGGGGAATGGACTGAACTCTGAAAGTCTCTGGACCTGCACCTGTCTAGTTCAAAATCTTGTGATCTAACATTACCCAGTCTCTGACTGAAGGTTCATGAAGCAGTCACATTGCCAAGTAATCACTTGATATATGGTTTTTTTAGGTTTTTGCAAGGCAGTGGGGTTAAGTGGCTTGCCCAAAGCACTTGATGAATATTTTTATTGGGGGTCAGAAGACCTTTCTTTCTCTTTCCTCCTTTCTTCCTTCTTTTAGTTTCCCCATATGTCAAAGAGAGAAACATTAGAAGAACTATATGATTCCTTCTAATCCTGAGTTCCTATAAAGCCGTCTTTTGACTTAATGGGAAGATCTAATAAAAAATGCAAAGAGAAGAACAGGATAAAGAAATGTTGAGGTGAAAGCTGAGGAATAAAGAAGTAGTTAAAATGGGAGAGGGGGCCTGGAAAATTGGTGGTTAAGGCAAAGTATGGCCAATTCTAGGGGAAAAGGTAATCTTTATAGAAATATCTTTGAACTACCAATGCATGCTATGACAGCTGAGAGCAGTAAATGACTTAGGGTGTACTGGATCCAAGCCTAACAAGTCAGGTCTCTAATCAGAAGAATGGAGTGTTAAATTTTCAATGTGAGTATTTATAATATAGAAATTGGCAAACAAGGCTTGATTGATTGTTATATAGATTTCTAGACTTAAAGGGACAGAGAAAATATTAATAATGCAGGGATCTTGGGTTTTCAGAGAGTCAGTTGTTAAACACTTACCATCATATCTCTACCAAATTATGTAATTTAATCACTCCAAATTTCTACCTTCTGGATACACTATCTGAAATTCATACATTAGAAATTTATTTTTTTTCAATAACTAAATTATCTCTTTCAAAATGTTTCACATTTTGGCATAGTAAGCCATGGTAATTACATAATTATTTGATCATTTATATAATGTACAGTTTGGTTATATGTGAAAGGGCATTGGATTTGGAATAAGGAAATCTAATTTCAGATCTGAGTTTTAATGTTTAATACCACTGAAATTTTGGAATGCTAAATGTCATTTAAAAAAAAAGCCACCTACTACCTACATGACCTTGAGGGAATCACTTGTCTTCCTAAATCCAACAAAGATTGCATTTATTCATTATATTTATTTCATATATGTGTGTATGTATGTATATAAATGTAATACCTACCTCATAAGGTGGTATAGAAAGTCTTATGTTAGAGTTATAGAAATATGAATAATTATCAGTTAATTTGTTCTCCTATGTGACAAATAACTGAGGAAACAGTAGTTTTGATGGGTTAAAGAAAGTTGAAAGTTGGCATGGCCATTGCTGGAGTGGTCCATTTGGCATCATGAAAAGACTGGGCATCTGTAAGAAGTGCCTAGAGGAATGAGTTGGAAATGAAAAAATGAATTAAGAGGGAAAACATACAGATCCAGCACTGGACTTTGAATCATGCAAGCTGTTTCAAGCAAATTGAAAAAGATGCATCCTATGCATGTGTAAATGGATGGGTGGATGAGTGAATAAATGCATACATGAATGGAAAGGATTTGTTAAATTTTTTTATATGCCAGATACCCTGATAAATGTTGGAGACAAAAATATTTAAAAATGAAAAGCTTATATCCTTAAAAAACTATTATATTCTGCAAATATATATATATATATATATATATATATGTATGTATTTTATATTCCACATACAGGTGGTGAAGGAAGGGAGCTTTGATCTAAGGAATCAAAGATATGATGAGCTACTATATAGAGGACATTCTCAAGTCCTTTATGGAAATGTTATTTTATTTTATTTTTTCATTTATTTATTTGTTTGTTTATTTATTTTAGTTTTTGCAAGGCAATGGGGTTAAGTGGCATGAAGGCCACACAACTAGGTAATTATTAAGTGTTTGAGGCTAGATTTGAACTCAGGTACTCCTGACTCCAGGGTCGGTGCTCTATCCACTGTGCCACCTAGCTGACACAAAATGTTATTTTTTATTTGATTATGGTACCTAGAGAAAGATGGAAAGAGCAGTGGAGGGCACAGCAGGCAGCAGGTTGGTTGGGATATGAAGGCAAAGCATAGTCTGCATACAACTAGTTGATAAAATGGATAAGTGGGTTACTTTACACTAATCAAAAAACTAGTCTGGGCTCTTAAAGTGCAAACTCCAAAATGAAACTAAATTAACTTCCCCAAAGACTGGGAACATGGATTTTGGATATTCACAATGTGGATGTGTTAGAGCAAGAACGAGGCAGAAGAAAAGAGGGAGACAATATAGGACAATATGAAGAATCCAAAACTGGAGGTCAAGAAGAATGAGTTCTAGTCCCAGATCTGCAAAAAACTAACAACAACAAACCGAACAAACAAAAAACTATCCTGTGAACTTTGGGAATTGCACTCTAGGTCTCAGTTTCCCAGATAGAAAAAAATTAAGTGATTAGATGAAATCATCTTCAAGCTAGCTCTGTTTTGCTGATTCTATGCAGAGTTGTTAGGTCTATTTCTGTTTATGCATGTCTGTCTAAAACGTTCCTGTTCCAACTGCTGCTATTTGTTTATTTTCACATTCTCTCTCTCTCTCTCTCTCTCTCTCTCTCTCTCTCTCTCTCTCTCTCTCTCTCCTCTCCCTCTCCTCTTTCTCCTGTCTGTCTCCTGTCTCTCTTGTATCTCTTATTTCTCTGTCTGCCTCTGTCTGTCTCTCTCTCCCTCCCTCTGTCCCTCTGTCCCTCCCTCCCCTGTCTCTATCTCTCTCTCTGTCTCTCCCTCCCCCTCTCCCTCCCTCTCTGTCTCTCTGTCTCTCTCTGTCTCTCTTTCTCTCTCCTCTTTCTCTCTCTCTTCTCCCCCACCCCTTCCAAAATGCCTTTGCCACAGACAGAGAGGGAGGGGAAGGGAAGGGAGTGGAGGACATGAGAGAGCTGCTTCTGATATTTGCTTCCAGTCATGGGGAAAGTACAGCAATAAAGGGTCTCCATCAGCTGAATAGCTCTCTATAGGCAGAGAGGAAGTGGTCCAAATTAACCCTGATAGAAAACTTAGCACTGGCACTCCACGGTATCCATCTAGAGTGAAATCCATTTGAAAATACTCTGCCACCAAATCAAGCCGTTCATTCCCATTAACGACCCATCACATACAGTAGGTATTCTTGGCTCATGCTATTATGCCTCTGGGTTATTGTTTTAAATTTGAGTCATTACAACAAATTACTGTACTTAGCACTTCTCAAGAGCTCTATGGACTTATTGTCACTCAGAAGTCCTTCTCAGCCCCCTCTTCTTGAGATATGCCAGGGAATGGCAGAGACAACGCAGTCTGTTCCAGATGTTTACAGGGACACCAGAGAATTCTGGAGGTGAGTTCCATTGACTGACAACCACAAAGCAAAATTTGATCATCTTCATATACAAGATGTCCAGGCTATCCTTCCTTTTCCATATCCACTGATAGGGGGAAACAGAGACCCTGGAGTTTATGTGGAAGAAAGGAAACATGTTTTTTTTATTAAGATCCTACTGTATGAAGTGCTTTTATTTCTTTTCACTTTCATAATAACTTAAGGAGCTATTATTGACCCCATTTTACTGATGGAGAAATTGAGGCATGGAAATGACTTGCCCAGGACCATACAGCTAATGTGCGAACCTGTATTTTAACTCAGGATGCCTTATCTAGATACACTGTTCTATCCATTACTCTGTCTACCTAGTTCTTTTTGATAGTTTAGAATCTAAATGTGGACAAGGAAAGTTATATTAGTCTCACAGCATTATTAGAGCATAACTAAGGGTACCAAAGGTTAAATATTCAATGAGCCTGTAAACCATGGCCCAGTGTTAGTAATTGAACTGAGTTCACCAACTAATCATTGGCAGAGTTCCCCAAGGACCAAGAATTGTTTAAGCTAATAGAACAGGAAGTGGCCTTCGAGATCTTCAAGTCCAACTTCATTATTTTGCAGATGAGGAAACTTGAAGACTAGAGAAATGAAATGATTTGCCTAAGGTCTTATGAATCATTTGTTACATTGCAGAGACCACTTCATATGCTTGAAAATTAAAAAAAAGTAGAGGTAGAAGGGATTAAGTCATAAATCAACCTTTTCTTTTCCATGCTGAATGATCATAGTTCCTTAACTGTAAAAAATAGACAGACAGATAGATGATAGATAGATAGATAGATGATAGATAGATAGATAGATAGATAGATAGATAGATAGATAGATAGCTAGACTTACTAAACCACCTGCTTTCATCCTAGTACCGTAACCACTTCACACACAAGCCAGGACTCATGTCCTTTTCTGATAGTGATATACTGATAAGCAACATCTATATTCATCTCAAGTCAGTTGCTATTGTTTCTGTTGTTATTGTCCTATCTCAAACTATATGCATCTAAAAGTTATATGATCTCTACCACATTGTCCATATGGCAGTCCTCAAGTATATAAATTCACAAGTATATGTCCTCCCTCCATCTTCTTTACTCTATGCTCTATTAGATGCTTTATGAGAATCTAATGGATCCTTATATAATACAATCTTGAAGAGTTAGAGCTAAACGTAATACTCCAATGTGAACTGATGAGAACACAAAGAGACTCTCTCCTCTCTTTTTTTCTGGGTGTTATTATTTATTTAATACAAACCAAGATTGCTCTGACTTTTTGTTGTTATTTCTATGTTATGTCATTGCTTCTTGCTGACTGGGTTTGTAGGTCACCAAACTTTAGGTCTTTTTTCTAAAAAGAAAAAGAAAGGGGAAAAAACATGTTGCCTAGTCCATGCTCCATTCTTGTGAAGAGAATTTGTTTTTTAATCCTAGTGCGGGATTTTATATTTATACCTATTCAGTTTCATCTTCCACAACTTGACCTATTATTCTAACCTCTCAGGGTCTTTTTGGATCCTGATGATCATCTAATGCACTCAGGAATCTCCTGCTTTTTATGTCATTAGTAGAATTGGCATGTCTAACATCTATGCCTTCCCCAAATTTATAATAAAAATGTCAAATAGTACAGAGTCAGATCAATCCCAGAAGTACTCAGAGTTCATCTTCCCAGTTGACATTAATAACTATTAACTATTAATAACTGTCCTTTAGATCTGAACATTCAACAACTTCTGAATAGATCTAGCTCTAGCCTGGATTTTTCCCATTTTTGTTTTTGTTATTCAGAAAGGTAAATCCTTGAGAGATTCTGTCAAGTGTATTCCAGTAAACTAAGTTTATTTTGTAAGTTTATTTTAGATGAATGTTTCTTTTTGCTTGTAGTTCTGTGTGTGTATGCACAAGTAGAGATTTCACTTTTAGTATGTATTTGTGTGTGAGTAATCTCCATAAATCTCAAAGGTTCATAGAAGGCCTACTCCAATCCTGGAGGTTAATCTCCAGAGATAAGTCTATTAAAATTCCTTCCCAGGCATAAAGCGAAATCTTCCAATTCAAAAATGTCTGAATTTTCAACTGATAAAAGGTCAGTTTTCTTCATACATAGGCTGCTGGAGGGCAGTGTGGCATTGTGGATAGAGATCTATTCTTGAAGTCAGTAAGATTGGGATTGAAATCCTGCTCTGGTGCAAACTGACCGTGTGACCCCAGAGAAGCCAGTCTTTGTTCACTAGACAAGTAAATTATAGGGGGCAGGACTGTAAAAACCTGAATTTGTAGAAAAAATTTTCCTCCCCCAGAAGTTCCTAATACCAATAGAACCACAAGTTTATACCACTTTATATCATAAGTAAATATGTAATAGGCCCTCAAACTTCAAAAATTTGAGTAGATCTCAAATGATTCCAGGAACCTGAAAATGATGCACTTATACGAAAAAAGAGAGTGGGACAAGGAGTATTTTCTCCAATCACAGCAGGATCATGTAGAATCACTGTCCACTGTGTTTAAAGCTAGAGTGGAAATAAGAGATCTGGTATAATTCCTTCTTTTTATAGAAAAGGAAACTGCAACCCAAAAATAATAATAATTGACTAAGATTACACAATAATTAGCATTAAAAGTACAACTGAAACTTGGGCCATTTGAGTCTAAAGACAGTGTTCTTTCTACTTCTCTTTCCATCATACCACCACAACCTTTACCTGAGGTAAAGCTGTGAAACTGGTCCTTAGCATATGCAGTCAGGAATGACCTGGCTTCCAACTGTATTTTGGAATCACACTAACAGTGCTTTGATAAGTTACTTCATCACTTTGAACCTGAGTTTTCTTATCTGTAAAATAGTGATATTTGCATTACCTATCTCCTGGGCTGTTGTGAGGATTATACAAGACAAAATTGTCATTTGGAAACTTTCAAAGGCTACATATATGTTAGCTATTATTTTTATCTTCCCTTTTTCTGTCTTCTTAATGATGCCCCACCTAATCTCACTTCTCCTAGTCACTGGTCCTTTTATGTTGCTTTCAAGTAATAGTTATTAATAAGACAAAATATGTACAGCTAAGGAATATAGTGACTAGAGTACTGCACCTGGAGAAAAGGAAAATTTTGTTTCAAATTTGGCTCATATACTTATTAGCTGTGTGATACAAGGTAAATCATTTAATTTCTGTTTGTTTCAATTTCCTAATTTGTCATCTAGAACTATAGTGGTCTTAAGGTTGTAGCTTATAGAAGCTATTGACTTGATAGTTTTGAGGACATCATGTCTGTCTCCCCTTAAGGGAAGATATAAGTTTATAGAATGCACTCATTTAAAAAAAACTGACAAAACATTTTTCAAAGGTAGATATAGCTGAAATTATATTTTGTCTACCACCAGCTTGTTTTTCCTCCCGATAAAAAACCCCTCCCAAAAATAACATTTTGCATTGATGCTGATATGCAAATCAGCTCCAAAAAGGCCATCCAAAACTACAGTACTTTATAAGATGATGCTGATGCTGGTGTTTGTCCTTCATTCTCAAAGACCATGACACCATGGAAGTGATACTATATCAAGCATGTAAATTGGATTTGAAGGGAGGAGGGCTATGCTAAGTCACCAACCTCACTTTCTCCTCCAGAGAGCCATCTGGGTCCAGTGACCAGATATAGATCAGGATGACTGGAGATGGTCTGGATGTGAGGCAATCAGAGTTAAGTGACTTGCTCAAAGTCACACAACTAGTGTCAAATGTCTGAGGCTGGATTTGAACTACTGTTCTCCTGACTCCAAGGCCAATAATCTATCTACACCACTTTCAGAAGAGGACTTTGACCATACCTTCCCCTCCAGGAATATCAGTCCTTCCTACTAGAGTACTTCCTTTCTGCTGAATGAATCTGTGTCTTCGTGATCCCCAAATCCAACCCTGCCCTTAAGTGAATTATCTTCTGCCAGTGTGGATGCCTGAGCTGTATATCAGATTCCCCTTTTCCTATTTTACCTTCCTATTGTCTATTGACTATAATGAGCTTCTCATTGAACTGACTTTTAATATTTTACATTGTTATACTCATTAAGGAGTTTTTTTTTCCCCCAATGTCTCTGGCTAGTCCATGGACCTTTCCTAGACATAAACTAGGTATTTGGTTTGGACTTAATATATAGACAGCCACACCTACACTTGGGGAGTATGACACTGGTATGACACTGCCCCTATAAAGTAGAGGAAATATTGGGAAGGGAAATATATTTTATAATTAATGTATTCCCTCTGAACTGATCATGTATCTTCCCCTACCCCATCCCATCCCATTGTTCAAGCTATTGGGATGAGGTTAATAAACTTTCAGTAAAGTACCTTGCCACTCCCTGAAACCCTATCAACAAAGCAATGGATCCCTGTCCTGAAAGAAAGCATTAAGTCTTTGAGCTACTGTCCCATATCCTTCATTGCCTCATCTCTACTCTCTGAGCTACCTGCCCTTCTATCTACATCTATGCTGCCCACATTTCCCTACATACTCCTTAAAAACTTACCCTCCACTCACTTGAGTTGCTTGTCTTCTAGTGAAGCTAGCCTGTTCTTAGGGAGTGCGATCCCCCAGGTAACCTCTCATGCTCCTACGTCTTTCCTTATTACTCACCCTCTCAAGATGGCTTCTGTCATTCTGTCACAGCAGCTGCTAATCCCCCTAGAGAGGATCAGTGCCTTCCAGCTCTTTCTCCCATTTTACTATGTTCTTAACTCACATTCTTTACCTTACTACCTCCTCAAAGAACTGTGAATTAAATTGTAATTTTTCTTCCCCTACTGAATCAGAGAGCTTTTTTCACTGATAATTGAACTCCTGCCTATCTTTGCAAGCCCCTTCACTCAAATCATTCTCCTGGCTTCATAATTGGCAACCCAAATGAGAAAAGTAAGACTTTACCTAGGCACCCTGAATCAACACTGAGAAAGTATTGTAGAAAGCAATAGTCAATAGGGGAACCCAAAGTCATTCCAGGAAGGACTCCCTTATATCTGAAGACTGTCTCAAAATGCATGGGGACATTAATAGCTCAGGGTTCTTATGAGGAAAAGGTGAGATAAAATTTTTGTTTAGCATGTTGCAAACCTGAAAGTATTATGTAAACGCTAGCTATTATTATCTTTATTATTAATTCTTCTAGGAGGGACATTGGTATTTTGAAAGAGAATAGATGAATAGGAAAATGCTTAATTAAAAGGAATGAATCACTTAATGGAGAAATTTCAAACTATGGCTCCAAGCCAGTGAGGAAAATTTCCTAGCATCCCAAAAATATATTACATAAATAATCATCAATTCCAAGTGAGTGGAAGGTCAGTCCTTGGGAATGCCAAAATAAGTCATGAAATTATGGAACTCTATATGGTGAGTTCCCATGTGTTATGAGGGCTGTCTATCACATGTAACACAGAGATGTCATTGTGTGACTTGAAAGACAGAATAGACATCTCTAAGGTCCTGTCCCTACTTTTCTCTATTGAAACTTTGAGTCCAACTAGGAAGGGAAGCAAAAGGTAGAGGGTAGAGAATGGCCACCATTATGCTTTCTTCGAGAGAGAGGGCATACAGGGTTAGATTTAGGCCAATCTGCTCCCTTAAAAATTATCTACGGAATCTGGTTTCCTTATTGGGGGAAGGAGGATTGCAAGTTTTGTATGCAAGACAATTTCCCTTCTAAACAAAGACCAGTTCTTATGACACTTTAAAAAGTTTAAGAAACATCATTTCTGGGTAATTTAAGCATTTTAATTGATAAGGTCAGCAGGTTATTGATGAAAGATGGTCATTGGTCTGTCTCTCTTAAACCAAAGACAATCATAGTGGCAGGTTCAGAGTTTATAGGACCTTCCAATGAGGGACTGATGCTAGTCATCATCATATCACCCTTGACAGAGAAAATTAACTCTATACCAGACCACTTCCGGCCTTGGACTATCTATAAAAAAGCATTTGTCTCCACCCAAACTTGAGTAGAAAACATTGGACTTTCCCACCTTAGATTAAATTCCTTGTAATATTGGGATATAACCAAGATCTGGAAAGTTAATGCAACCTCATTATCAGTAATGTCCTTCAAGAGACAACTTTCAGCACTTTGGAAGAAAGGGAGAGATCTGAATTTCCCCAAGATATTGGTTATTAATAATCATTTCCCTCATTCCACAATAAACACATAGAGCAAATAGTAAAGAAATCCAAATGAGAAAATACATTTATCCAATTCAAAAGTAAAAATGAAATCAGATAAAGTATACATGAGAATATAAAAAAGAAAATACAGATTGAAAGGAACTCTTCCACTGGCAGTGAGATATCCGAATTCAACCAAGAGTCCCAGATCTAACCCTAAAGGGAAATCAACTGAAGTTTCCAGTGTAGCAGGCTGAAGATAGGAACTTGGTTAGAGACTGTCAATGCCTCTCATGTAAGCTGCTTTCCAAGGTCTTTTCCATTTGCAACTTAGAGTGGTTGATTTTTATTATTTCCTATTCTGAAACTAGAAACAAGACACACAAATTCTGAAGAGACTTGAAGACAAGTTGAAGAAGACAAGAAGGTCTCTTCTACCATCACCAACTCATTCACACAGACATGGGACATTAATCTCCACAAATAAAAAAAAAGTTCCATATCAATGGGCTTTGGAGACTGGGATGACACATAGATTCTCAGACCTTTAAAGAACTTCAGAGACTTGTGGATATCCAGTTTATAATAGAAATCCTCTGTTCGTAATGCATTCTGCACCTAATTATTAATAAGTTCCCCTCTTTTCTTATATCAAGTAGAAATTGGCCTCCTTATAACATGCACCCATAAGATCTAATTTGTTCCTCTTGGGCCAAAGAGCAAGCTTAGTTGAATATGGTAATAATATACCCAATCTCTTCCTCAGAATAAAACATCCCATAGTTCTTTCAGCTGATCTACTTATATCATAGTTTCCAGTCCAACAAAGTATCTACTGGGTCCTGATGCTACCCTCCAAGAATTTAGTCCATATCTGATGCCTATAATGAGATCTGAAACATCTTTTAAGTTTTCCCTATTTTCAGATTGAAGAGAATAAACTTTGTGGTTTTCTTGGGGAAGGGAGGAGTTATAAAATATTCTGAATTCCTCAGGAAAAAATACACGTTATGTGAGTACCCCTTCCCCAACTTCAACTGCCAAAATTCTAGCAACCTGACAATTAAAATGGGTTTCAGTCCCAAAAACATGTGTGTGAAAATTGAGTCATTCACTTTAATGCACCTGCCTTAAAGACATCTCAGGGAGAGAGTCTGTATCTATATCAGAATTCATAATACAAAAACATTCAGTGCCTGTTATTAAAATGTTAACATCAGAAACTGCTAAAGAAATCCCAAGAGATTATAGCTACCCAGTGAAGCATCACTGAGGGAAAGCCCGATGCAACTCTTCCCATCTGTAATCATTTATTTTTATATATTAAAAAATGAAGAATGTTTGGAGGATGACAGATCAACAATTTTGGTTTGCTAATTGGGCTGAGAATTCTTCAGAATAGCATGAGGGAGAGAGAGAGAGAGAGATTGCATTGCACATGGAAGTATTTATTGATGTGTCTACAAAGACAGGGCCCTTGAAGCCAGCTGGAATGGTAGAATGTTGAAGTCTCCAGTTCCTAACTGGGCTCATCTACCTTTAATTCCTATTAGCATACAGCTTCAGGGGAAAAAGTCTTCCTTGCCAAGAGATGACATTTTAAGAATGAATCATTTTAAAATACTTACATTTTATAAGTACTTCATACTTTACAGTTGACAAAACCTTTGCATGTAGCATTTTCTCATTTGATCCTCATACTAATCCTGAGAGGTAGGTAGTATAAGTGTTATTATCTCAATTTTATAGGACACTGAGACGCAGTGAAGGGAGCTATTTCCTGAAGTTCATATTTAGTAAGTAGCATAATAGATACTAGGACTAAATAATCCAATTCTTAGGACAGCAATTAATTCCCCACCCACCCATCCAATTTCCTGATCATAACCTGATGGTGATGCTTTAGGTCAAAATGGAAAGGGAGAAAATGATTCGGACTAACTTTAATCTCAAAAATCTTTTCTGCATCTACTGTGGACTTTCTGTCTCTTAATTTTCTTCATAATTCTATAAAATTGGAATAGATGGGATATTAATAAGGGGGAAGGTGATATGCATTTATAATGTACCAAGCACTGCACTAAGTACCTTTTTTTTAATTAATTATCTTATTTAATCCTCACAACAGCCCTGAACAGTAGGTGCTATTATTATCCTCATTTTAAAGGTGAGGAAACTTTGCTCAGGGCCACATAACTAGTAAGTGTCTGATGCTATATTTTGAACTCAGATCAAGAATATATGTATAAGCATCCTTTAGTATGATACCCTGAAAGTTATGTGAAGATTCAGCTAATCTTTGGGGATCTTTTTAAAACCACTGGCCTCTCAGAACTTTGTCCTTTAATATACTCAAATCAGTTAACAGTGTTCAGTCATTTCAGTCAAAAACAACTCTTCATGGCTCCATTTGGGTTTTCTTGGCAGAGATACTAGAAAGGATACATTTTCTTCTTCAACTCATTTCACAAATGAGGAAACCAAGGCAATAGGGTTAAGAGACTTGCCCAAGATTTACACAGCTAGTAAGTTTCTGTGACCAGATCTGAATTCACAAAGATGAATTTTAACCAAGCTCAGTGGACCCATTCACTCAAAATAACAACATTTAATTAAAAAGAATAGCATGGTAAACACCACTCACATAGGATGATTGATGATCTTTGAATACAAGTAATATTTAGCTTTTATAGCTGTTATTTCAATGCTTAGTTTAGGATAGTGCTTTGGACATAGAAAACATTTAACAGATGCTTGCTGCACATAGTAGGCACTTAATAAATTTTTATTTTTTGATGGATTGATTTAATATTTTCCCACCAAGTCACACATGTTTCTAGGATTATGCTCCAGGAAAAATACTTCTCTGTCTCCTCATCACCTGTTAAATATTCCTTCCCAGAGTTGCTGATGTTATCTAATATACTGCTTTCTTACCTAAGCAGAGCTACTACTGTCCTATGTTGGGTTGCTTTTTCAGCTACAGTTCCTTGTCTGTTGAGTTTCTACTACTCTCTGTTGCTTCTCCATTGAACTGCTACCAGGCTGCTTCTCCTGTGAAATTGTGGCAGCCAGGTAGCTGCTTTTTTTATAGCAGAGTATTTTCAGTTCTTTTGTGAGCCAGAACTTCAGTTGTACTTAGGCAGCATAAGTAAGAGTGCCTTAGAACTAATATGTAATTTTTAATACTTTCCTTTTCATACTTTTGTCAGCAGAATATAAACTTTTAAAAAAGGATTGTTTTTGTTTTGTTTTCTAGCTACAGCTTCAAGTGTGATTCATTGCATGTAAGACAAAAACACAGAAAGAACTTCCTTAAATTCATTTAATTTTGTGATGGAGCAAATAAATTCCTTTGAGGTTCCAAAGTTGTCATACCACTAGACTTGATGCAGCTACCAGTGCCAAGCTGATCATTCTAGAGAGGAAATGATATGGGAACTAGAGTTGATGACCTTTGTTCAAGCTATAATGAAATCTCTTCCCCTTCACTTATGCTGTATTACATACATCACAGAGTTGTTGTGAAGAAAGTATCTTGTAAAACTTTTAAGTTCCATAGAATAAGTGATAGGGACTAGAAATCTGAATGCATTGGTACATAAAATTCCTAGAGAAGTGAACGCTATTAATATTAATTGGCATCCTTTTGCAACATATACCCCCAGAGAGCTGCCTAAAGTTCTGAGACTTTGAATGACTTCACCAGCCTTCCTGACTCCAAAGTCAGTTCTATCTACTGTCCTGAGGCTTCTCACCTTAGAAATATGAATTGTTGTTTATAGTTACTGTGATTATATAAAACAATTTACCACAACCTATGAATAGTCTCAATTAAAACATTAAAGGATAATAAGCTCCATGATTTGCCTAGAATATTTCTTTGTGGTAGTTCTTTACACTGATTGCTTTTTGCATCACTGATCTTTGTTAAGCCAGTTAAATGTAGTCAACCAAATTCTTATTTCCTGAGATTCAAAACAACTACAGATGGATCCACATGTCAAATTCCACCTTCTTTGGATGCATAGATTAGAGGACCAGATAGGAATTTGGAGATGGGAAACCACTGAGATTTTTAATATCAACAAAACATCTGAGTACTCATTCATGCTGTTAAAAGAATTTAAACAACATCATAAAATCATAGCAGTGAGAGTTAGAAAGGGCCTATTAGTCCATTTCTCTTTCCTCTAGCCAGTGAAGCATCAGTTCTTAAAACATATTAAGAAGGGTAACAGATGTCTAAGCGCCCTCTCCTATACCACAATATAGGAGAAACCAAACATAATTTTACAATCATGAAATCAACTTCTATCCCATCTAAAGGATAATAATGGTAACATGAGTATCTTTCATTTTCTATTGGTCAAATGGATCTGGGATATAAAAACAAACAAAATAAGTCCAGATACTCATTGACTTATATATCCAGTTCCTTAACACTACACTACAATTGAAGTCTGTGCAATTGATTTGAAATGAATTTTAAAAATTAGAAGAGAATGTAAAGTACCACCTAGTTCATCTCCTTCATTTTCAAATTGAGAAACATGGCATCCAGAGAGATGCAACAATGTATTCAGAATTATTCTATAGTTTATTGGCAAAACTGGGGACAAACTTCAAATCTTCTGACGTGCAGTCCAAAAATGTTTTCCACTTATACAACACTGTTTTTTCATGTTTTTCTTTCAAGCAGCATAATATCCTGAATAACCCAGACAAGGGATTGAAGAGAGAAAAAGGTTTTATATATGTGTCTAATTTTAAAACAAACTATTTTCAAAGCAAAGTAAATCACATTATATTTTCCAAGTCTATAAAATAATTCAAGAGTTCATATGATAATACAGCAAATCACATAGTAGTTTTAGTTTTTCCTAATGCAAAAAAAATTATTTGATGTAAAGTCATGAGCTGACCCTTAAGCAAATTACCTTTCTTCTTTAAACACTAACTCCTTCATCTTTCCCTTTGCCTCATACCTAATAAAATTTTTCTTCAACTTTACAGAAACCTTTTATTCTCTCTTTCCTCCTTGTTCTCTCAATTTATCATGTTTTGGCTTCCTTTGCCTCTCATTAATACATTTGTGAATCCCTCACCTCTTTGGCTTTGGCGTTCTTAGGCTCAGTCAGTTCTCAATCTTAGCTCAACCACCATATCTGCTTTTTTCCTTCCTGCTCCAAGGTGCTGAATACTACTAGAGGAAATATAAAAGGGTACTAAATAAATCCAATATAAATTCACCTTATCTAATCTCAAATGGATCCTCACTCCTGCCTGGTAATCCTTTAAGTCATCTCTTATTGACTATCATTTTCCCTCAGTAAGAATTATAAAACTTCTCAACTCAAACATTTAATAACACCATTATCTCTTTATCTTAGCTCTTCCTGAGTTACTGAGAAAATAGAAACCATTCAACATGAGATCCCTCATCTCATATATAGAAAGTTTTCTTTCTTTCTTAGAATCTCTGACTTCTTTAATTGATCAGCTTAATCTCAGTATTCTGTTGGAGGACTTACTTGAGCCACACAGCTGCTAGAATTTCGCACCCCCAGAAAAAAGTTATCTCATATCTAATATATATGTATGTATTTGTATAAGTTTATCAGTATTTATATATTAATGTATAAGTATATTATTTATGCATTAATGTATAAGTATATTACTTAATATATAATATATAGCTATTATAAATATATAAAATATCCCTATATATGTGCCTGTAGCTTCTCCCATTAGAATGTAAACTTTTGGGGGCAGCTAGGTGGTGCAGTGAATAGAGCATCAGCACTAGAGTCAGGAGGATCTGAGTTCAAATCCAGCCTACAATTACTTAGCTGTGTGACCTTAGGCAAATATCACTTAACCCCATTGCCTTGCAAAAAACAAACAAAAAAAAAGAATGTTAACCTTTTGAAGAAAAGAACTGTTTTCTTTTTACTTTGTTTCTCATTACTTAACATAATACTTGGGACGTGATAGTTAAATAATAAATTTTCTCTTGATTGATTAATTAATCTCTCCTTTGATACCTCTTCAAAATACTTTGCATCTGCAAACATCCTTTCCTTTTTACTCCAGTCTCCAAGGATAAGCTGGCCCTTCCCCTTTCCTTGATCAAGGCTTCTACTGATACCTTTGATCCTATCTCCTTCAAAGCTGTAATCACAGTCATTTCTCTCACACACATTTTCACTTTATTCCCATCAATCAATTCCTAAGGACTCCCTCATCCTTAAAAATTCTCTGCCATTCCCTATAGCCCCTTCCTCCAAGCAATCTATATAATCAGTCCTAATCAATGTATTAAGTTCTAGCTTCACATATATGGCTATTTGTTTTCTCTTTATTAATTGTTTTCAATTTATATTGTATATAATTTGTATGTAGTTGTTTGCATGTTGTCTTTCAAGGCAAAAGATAAACCTTGAATGAAAGATAACTAATCTTTCTCATATCCTTAGTACCTAGTTTTGTGACTAGAATAGAGTAATAACTTAATAAATGCATATTGATTGATTGACATTGACTGTGAAACATATCCACCTGAATGTTCTGCCAGAACCTCATATTCAACAGATTTAAAACTGAAATCTTTATTTTTTTCCTCTAATCCCATCTATCTCCAGGTTTCCCAGTTTCTATAGCAAAAATCATTGTTTTCTTCCCAATCACTCAGGTTCACAATTTCAGAATCATCTCTTCTTCTTCCTCTTTCTTTATCCCATCCCATATCTAATCAGTTGTCAACTACTCTTAATTTTATTTCCATAACTACATTTTTCACATCTATTATGTTTTCTCCACTCACACACACTCTTAGCACCATAGTCCAAGCTCTTGTCATTGTCTTCTCTCCCCCATCCATCTTTCATTGTCAAAATTATCTTCTTGAAGAATATAAAGTGAAGGGGCAGCTAGGTGGCGTAGTGGATAAAGCACCGGACTTGGAGTCAGGAGTACCTGGGTTCAAATCTGGTCTCAGACACTTAATAATTATCTAGCCGGGTGGCCTTGGGTAAGCCACTTAACCCCATTTGCCTTGCAAAAAAAAAAAAAGAATATAAAGTGAAAAAGAAATTCTCTATACATGGTGAGGTCTTTTGTTTGTATATAATATTGTATTGAATGCATAAGACTCTCAAATATTGCAAGGTCTATGAAATAAGATCCATCATCACTCAAATGAATTAAGCCTATCTTTGTGAGAAAAATCAAGTGGATGAATAATTTCTATTGTTCAGATTATAATTTACATGTGGATTGCCAACCCATATTAACAGAATGCATTCAATATGTATGCATATGTTGAATGCACTCGGTTCTAATGTTCATTACAGATTAACTGTAAATGGGTTCCAGAACTGACTGAGAGGAAGAAAGCCACCTAAATAATATTAGTTAAATTTCATGGTGGTTTTAATGATTCCTACTCCAAACTTCTCCTTGAAATAAAGATCCATCTTTTTAATGCCTACACAAAAAGGAAGAACATTAGTCCATTTCACTCTCTTGCTCAAAAACTTCCAGTGTTTCCCTAGAGAGTCTTCCATAACTAGAATGTAATCATATACTATGTTCAAGTTATTGTTCTAGTTGGACCATCATTTTTCAGTCATGGTTAACTCTCCATGATCCCATTTGGAGTTTTCTCAGTAAAGATAAAGGAATGGTTTGCCATTTCCTTCTCTTGCTCATTTTATGGATAAGGAAATGGAAGCAAAGCATTCTGGTTTCTGAAACCCAGCTGCCTTCTTTGAGTTTATGGTTTTAATATTTTTGATAACCATATTTAGGTAGAATAGGTCTCTTTGTGATTGCTTTTATTTGATGCATTTGAAAATATTATTTTGGGAAGGGGTCCTTAGATTTCCTCAGACTATGAAAGAGGTTCAACCTTTGGATTAGGAAGACAATGTAAACACATTATAAGAAAATGTAAGATCAAATATAAACTCCTTAGCTTCAAGGAGTCAAAAAGACCTGAGTTTGAATCTGGTCTCAGATACTTACTAGTGACCCTGGGCAAGTCACTTCACCCTGTTTGCCTCAATTTCTCATCTACAAAATGAGTTGGAGAAGAAAATGGTAAACTGCTCCAAGTATCTTTGCCAAGAAAACCCCAAAATGGTGTCATAAAGAACTTGACAAAAGTGAAATGACTGAACAACAACAAAACTGAAGTCAAGAGAAGGAAAATCTTGAGATCATAGAGCTAATAAATGTTAGAACTAGGGCTAGAATTCAAGTTTCTTAACTCCCAATTCAAAGATTATTTCTTTATTGTCTTCCCCACTCTCTCGGTATCTCTCATATTACATGCATGCTCATAAACACATTACATATAATATATATCCTATTATGATACATGTGTATCTCTAATTTTCCTTTTAGAAGGGAAGTAGGGAATGCCTATTCATGCATAAATTAGTTACTTCTCTAATGATACTAGATATATTCCTCTATAGGGCAAACTCAAGGCAAACTAAGCATAAACATTATATATATATATATATATATATATATATATATATATATATATATATACATATGTAAATTGAAGGATGTTTCTAATATCTTCATCAATTTCCCCCAGCTAGATAATATGCCAATGACCTGGAATCAGAAAGAGTTGAATTCAAATGTGACCCCAGATACTTACTATGTGACCCTGGACAAGTCATTTAACCTCTCTCTGCCTCAGGTTCCTCATTTGTAAAGTAAAGATAATAATAACACCTTGCAAAGTTATTGTGAGGATCAATTGAGATAATATTTGGAAAATTCTTTAGTCTATGATAATAATAGGTATTTAATAAATGCTTCCTTCCCCACCCTAACTTCTGTTAGCCATCCATTTATACATACTTTAAACTGTACTAGGTTCTCATAGGGTAGGCTCTTTCCAGACAAAAGTGATCCCACTTTCTATAGTGGAAAGAGTACTGGAATGGGAATTAGGAAATCTGGGCTCGTATCCTAACTCTGCTACTAACAGTGTGACCTTTGGCAAATTAGGTGACTTCTTTGTGCTTCATTTTCCCCAGTGTTAAAAGGAGGTGGGGTTGGATTATATAACCTTCAAGACCCCTTCCATCTATGACAATCTCTGATTCTATCATTCTAGCCCTGTTCTGTTTGTTACCTTCCCCAGCCATACCCCAAGTTTATTGCCATTCCTTTGACAGGGTCGTACAGAAATTTACAAGTGTCTCAGAACAGGCCGCATCCTGTTCTCAGCAAAAGATATTCTAGAGACTCAGACTCAATGTCAAATAGCACATTTTCAGTATAACTAGGAATAACTGACATCCTTCTGTCCCAAAGTTTGTTGTTGCAGATGTTTTCAATTCTCATCACTTTATCATAATTGTTATGATAAGCATTTCTGCCAAAATGCTGAGAAAAAAAACTCAATTTTCCTGAGGAAAATTAACAACAACAACAAAAAAAATGTTCACAGCTCATGCAACCTGGTTATTAAGCTGTAGCAGGAATTGACTACAGCTGTGAAATAAGATATAATTAAAATCTGGGGCCCTTCACCACATATCTGGTTTGGTACATTTACTGTGTTGTAGATATATGAATTATTGGGGCTGACCAGCTCAAGCTGTCAATTGGGAACACGTCCAGGGAAATTATATCTAAGGGTTTTGTGTCTGTGTGTGTGTGTGTGTGTGTGTGTGTGTGTGTGTGTGTGTGTCCGAATGTATATGTGAGTGTGACAGAGAGAGGGGGACAGAGAGAGAGAGAGAGAGAGAGAGAGAGAGAGAGGAAGGAGATCATTGAGGATAGTTATTTCACCCCTCTAATGTTCATTTTGCCATGTATAAAATCTGAAATCATAAAATATACTGACTACTGCTATGAATAAAACATGTTGCGAAGATAGATAAAGCATTTATGAACTGCTTGCTGTGTACCAGAGACTATATACTAAACCTGAGATCTGGAGGGACAAAGTGAAAGACAAGCCTACCATCAAGTAGCTCCTACTCTAATAAAAGATACAAGCAGAGGATATGAAATAGCTGTGAAAGGGAAAAGTCACTTTTGTGGTATTGGGACAAGGAAGATAAATAAGTAGTCTAGAGTGCTATGGTTTGAAATGAGAATGACTGGCATGGGCACTTCCTCAAATGAAAGATCCTGTGATAAATTCAATGTAGGAGGAGACAGAGGTGGAGATGATAACAATGTTTAAGGTCAAAGACCAAGAAGTAACCCAAGCTGGAGCACTGAAGAAATCTAAGCCACCATTATTCATTTATAATTTAGTCCAATAAATGACAATTGATCTATATCTGATTTCATAGAACTTATTGTTTTATAAATGATGTAAGGCATATTCACAAATGATTATAATAAAATAGAATATGCATCCATCTCTTAACAGAAAGATTGGATTATAAGATGTGTATGTGTCCAATGTACAAATTTATTCTGATTGACTATCTTTATTTATGTCTTATAGGGACACAAGGCATATTCACAAATAATTATAATAAAATAGAGTATGCATTCACCTCCTGGCAGAAAAATGGGATTGCAAGATGTGTGCATGTGTGTTCAATGTGTAGATTTGTTTTGATTAACTACCCTTATTTATGTGTTGTAACTAGGTTGCACAGTAATTTTTAGCATGCCAGGCCTGAAGTTAGGAAGACACATCTATCTTCCTGAGTTCAGATGTGGTCTTGGACACAAGTCAGGCTTTCTGTGGGGTCCTGAAGAGTTGAACTTGAACAGCTTATGGAATGGAACACCCTCTCTGGATGCTGACACTGTCAAATGGATCTTGCCAGACTAGTGTTTTTACTCCCATAACTTTAGGAGTAATCTTGTGAGTATTTATCCTCCTTACCTGTAACTCAAAAACCCATACTAATTTGCTTGAACTTTATAATCAGTTAAGAGACTCATTTCTTAAGTAATGACTTTGATACAAATGCCATAGCAAGAACAATAGAGACAAAACATCTTCTCCCCAAATCTGTGTCATATTCCCCCACAAATAAACAAAGAACCAAGGAGAAGGGAAGAGATCAGTGGACATGAGATCATAATAGACATATTGAGACACAAGTGATCTAGGAAACTCACAAGTTGAGAACTTGGGGTCGGGGAGTAAGGGGGGGTGGCAATAACCTTTCTTTCTACAGAAGGTTCCCACCTGTTTTGCTCTGAGACAAGGCACTGATGATGAATAAGTTGCCTCTCTAACCAGTTTAAACGATCCTTCTTGGGGTCATACTGTCTCAATTGGACTAATTTCTGGAAGCATTGTACTGACCTCATTGCTATATGCCTATGAAACCTGGACAGTTTACCAGCACCACATCAGGAAAATGAATTTAAATTGTCTTAGGAAGATTCTGAAGATCACCTGGCAGGAGAAGATCGAAGAAACTGAGTTCCAGTCTTGAGCTAAACTGCTTAGCATTCCAATGTTACTACACAAAATGCAACTACAATGAACTGGCCACATTGTGTCAGAATGCCAGATAAATGCTTGCCAAAAAGGACTGTTTTATGGAAAATCATATAAGGAAAACACTCACAAAGTGGTCAGAGGAAGTGATACTGGAACACTCTGAAAGTCTCTCTGAACACTTTAGAACTGATTATACACATGGGAGACATTGGCATAGGACTATCCAGCATGGTGTGCCCTCATCAATGAGGGTTCTACACTCTATGAGGAAGGCAGAACTGAAGCAGCTCAAAGGAAACGTGACATCTGTAAGTTTAGAGTATCCACCCCAGGTGTTCACATGGACTGTCTGTGTCCACCTAGTGTAGAGCATTCCCAGTTTGTATTGGTCAAATCAGTCATAATCATTCACACTGTAATTTGTCTTACACATAGTGTGAGTATCAATTTGTTGTTCTTTGATAATGAAGGACAAGAACCAACTGATATTGTTTCAAGCTAGAAAGATCAATACATTGCTGGACTAAGTCAAGCAGTTCACTTGGCTGCTGACCTAGCTTTTCATTTGACTACAATGCTGCTCCAGTTCTGAGTTCTGTAGTTCAATAATCCTTCCAGGTTCAGAGATGACTTCCCTACATTTTGATTTCAACCTTTACTCCTAGTGATCAATCAGAATTCTATTGAGTCTTATAGAGATGAATGTCTGAGAACTAAAATATAGAGGAGATCTGTGCCCAATGATAAGTTTCTTGTCTTTCTGGCCTCTTCATAATGCAATTGAATTATTCAAGCCTCAGATCAAGCCCTTATAGCTGAAAAGTCTTATCCTTTACATTATGCTGTTGCTCCTTGCAACCTGCAGCTTTGCTAAAGTAAAAATGGATCACATTACCCAACTTACAGTTACAAGTTAGTTTCTTTTCTGTTAATTTGAGGGGATTGTGAGAGGGAAACTAGTCAAAAAAAAGGAGAAAAAAAATTTCATTTTAGAATTTTTTTATTGCATAGAAGAAAATTGAAGGAAGTTCCAAGAGACACAATCAGGACAGCTTTGAAACAAACATTTTTAACTTAATAATGCTCTTTAAAAAGCAAACTATAATTAACAGAGATTTGCAGTTTTGTGTATAATATTTTTTCTCTTCATTGTATATGAAAATGCTCAAATTGGTTGGTGTTTGTCTAATACAGAAGAAAAGAAATAAAATATAACTTAAAAATGAAAATGACATTGTAAAACTATAATAAAGATACAAAGTCTATTGAAGTTCAAGGTGAGTGAAGAGTCAAACTTTACATTTAAAACATCATCCAAAGAATTTAAGCAAAATAGTGCATAAAGACACTAAAATGAGAAATAAGACAAAACATCCTAATCAGTATTTGGAGAGAAGTTAGCATTTGAGTTGATGGGCAAAATTTCAACAGATACAAGAATGAAGTGAACAAAGGCAATGGAGTAATTCATGTTTGAGGAATAAAGATTGGTTCCTGAAGACTTTGAATTCTTTTAGCCATTTTTTAGTTCCATTATTTACTCAGAGACCTTATTGAACTAAGTTATTACAAGATTACAAGAAATACTTGGCAATAATCCTTAAGTCTTTGCATGTCCTTTTATTGATGGGGAAAGCACAACTCACTACCTACATTAGTAGTCTCTAGCAAGGGGAATACTTGGGTTTTCTTATCTCTAAATTCCAGCTTCTCAGAATAGATTGCAATTTACTTGAGCTTCACCTACGAACCCTAAGCATATATGCATATACACACATATACACAGATACACTTGGAAACACATATGTTGTCTGCCTCTGTCAAGGTCATTCCATATGAGCTGACAAGGCAAGGTAATTTGTATTAGGAAGACCCTGTCCTCTGTACCTTATTTAATCATCTGAGAGCAGAGTTGCACCAACTACTGTCAACTCATTAAAAGAGCATTATTTAAATGAATATGTCATGAATGGGATTCAAATCAAGTTAAATAGCAAAGACTTCTAGTTTATCAAAATACATCAGTGAAGATATAAAGAAGGGAGAAGGTGAAAGGTTAGAATGAGATGTGATGATGAAAGGAAATCTCTCCTCCTCCCTCTTCTTTCCCTTTCCACTGGCCTGGGTGTCAGAATACTTAAATTTTTGTTCCAGCTAATGTCACAATTAGTCCCATTTCTCTGGAACTCAGTTTCTTTATCATAGAAATAAGGAGATTGCATTGAATGTGCTCTATGAATCCTTCTAATTTTGACATGCTGGGACTTTCTGAATTTTTTTTAATGATTAAGTTCTGTAAGAGTAATTATTTTCCATTCAATAGTTAAGTAATCTGAAGTATTTAAGTGCCAGGAAGTATTCTGTCTTAGATTTTGACAGCCTATATGTGACAGGCCCCTGACACTCCATCACTTCCCACCCTCATTTTTAGAATTAAGGGGGGGGGTGGAGATATAAGGAGAATCTATATGCATTTATTTGTCAGAATTAAGATCAGGCACTCAGTCTCTAGAATTCTTTTGATATTCTCTTGAGGACCTTTGACATCCCCTCCCACTAAAGTCATGCATGAAACAGGAATAAACAGCCTGCTGTCATATGAAATCAATGAGATGGTTTCTGTTAGAATTAGCATTTTAGCTGTTGAACACATAAAACTAACTCATCTTCCAAGGAGCATTTTAAAGTAGGCATATCCCATTTGCCTTGCAGAGCAGCAGAAATGGAAGGGGGAAAATAGTTAAGTATGAGATTTAAGTACACATTGTTAGTTCACATTCTATAGAGATTTACAATTAACAAAATATTTTCCTTATAATCACCCTGTGAGATATATTGTGTCCCTTTTATTACCCCAGGAAGCTGACTCAGAGCAGATGAATGACTTATTTGTCCAAAGTCAAAACTCTAATAAATGAGGATGCCAAGTATTCAAATCCAGCTCATTATAATTGCAAGTCTATTACTCTGGAGACTAACCCACACTGATCTATTAGACTTTATAAGTTATGAACTTTCCTTCTGAAAGAATTGATGCAGTAGTGCCCAAGAGGGTGTAGTGTCACCCTTAGATGCCAGCTCTATCATTTAAGTGTTACAATATAATTAAATCTTGATAATTTTCAGTCATGCCAAATCAATCACAGAAGTAATGTTTAAAGATGTCTTTGATATTGGTAGCTTAAAGCTAACAAGTCTCATTCCTAATCTAAAGAGCCATGCAAACTTTCAACTCTACCCAAAAGGAAAAATCCTGCCAAGTAAGATAATTGAGTAGTACCATAAGTTCACAGAAGTTACTCTGTCCCAAAATCTCTCCAAGACTTAGGTGTTCTGTTCTTGAAACACCACCATTAGAAATTCAGTCATTTTGGTTAAAACTTTTTTTCCCCCCATAGCAAACTCCCGTCAAAAGAGAAACACCCCTTTCCATGTTTTTTTTTTGTTTTGTTCCTAAATCAGTTGTCAGAGGTACATGTAAATAAGAGCAGGAGTAAGATATAGAACAGATTAAATTTGAGGGGATAGACTTGAGGGTAAATCTAAAACATGGGGTAACTTCCTTCCCCCATTAAAGTCTGTCTAGAGTAGGAATATTACCCTGAGTTCTCTCTAGAATTAAAGGAGAAGAGAGGAGAAGAGTTTGAAGAAACCAAGATCCTGATAAAATGAATGAATAAAGCAGAAAGGTGAAAGATGGGAAACTGGTTGATATGATCTCTGATATATGTCCCAGCTCTAAATCCTAAAATAAATTTGAAAGATAATTTCTAACTGCCATAATATGTAGCTTTTGTTTATTGGGCCCCAATGGAGCTGCCCATTGTTCTGAATATGTGCCCAGGTTATTTTCACTTAAAAAATTTTCCTCCTCTTTCTCCCAGCTTTATTCCAAGAAAACAATTGAAATTTAATTTTCACTCACATTGTATATAGCATGGTGTCCTTAACTATTAATAAGATGATCCAAGGTCAGATTCACTGAATCCAGGAGATTCTTTTGTCACCAGCTATTTTCTAACCCCTTTTATTGATTATTAAATTCTATATTGTATTTATTTAGTTTACAAAGACATAAGCATGGAATTTCTGCTGAAATCAAGATACTGTTAGTGAAGAAAACACTTTACTATTTCTAGATATTCCAAACCCTAGTTTTTACACCGGAGATAAAGGAGTCATATGGCCTTAGGCAAGAAGACAACTTAGTTGCCTTCTTATTAAAAAAGAGGATTGTGTTTGAAGGTAATAACTGCCAGTTAGTTTCTGTGGTCTTGAGCGAATTATTTAACATGAGCCTCAGTTTTCTCATTTTTAAACTGAGAAGGGTCAATGAAATGAACTCTAAGGCTTTTCTGTTGTAATTTCTTTGATAATTTTGACTGTCCATTCCATAAAATATAGTAACAGATCTAAGGAATAATATTATAAATATATATGAGAGGGATTTGTAGTTCCTTCGAAGAAGAAAGATTTTATTTATAAATTCAATGAATTTCTATGCCAAAAATAACTGCTGTTATTTTGTTTACTTTGTATTAAGAATTGTCTATAAAGACTTACAATTATTGAACATTAGACCTTGAAGTGACTTTGGAAATCATTTAATTTATTCCCATATTTTATAGATGTGGAGACTGACAGTCCAAGGGGTCAAACAAATTATCTAAGCTAATAAATGACAATGTTGAACTTCAAACACATGTCTTCTGACTCCAAGTATACCAGCACATACTACTTCTCACATGCTCCCATTGATTCACAGGCCCTCTAATTTCTTTTATACATGTTTCATAAATATTATCCTATTCCTTCATTGAATATGTCACTCTTATATGCATGACATTCCTTAATGGCTAACTGTAAGCCCCTTGTGGATAATGACTAGGAAAAGAAATAAGCCTAATTTTATGTTGCAGGCATTGTAATAAGCAATTTCCAAATATCTTGTTTATTCATCACAACAATCCTGCAAGGTAGGGTTCTTATTTCCATTTTACAGTTGATGAAACTAAGGTAAAGAGAGGTTAGTGACCTACTTGGGGTCACACAGCTAGTAAGTGTCTTTAGTTAGCTAGTGAGTGTCTTTAGCTAGATTTGAACACATGTCTTAAATTTCTATGCCTTTTCCACAAGACTCAGAAGAATGCTAAGCACCATGGAGAAGACATAAAAATATGACAGCATTATAAGGTCAGAAAACAGCATCATGGTGTAGTGGAAGGAACACTGGTCTCAGAAATTTGCAGACTGGATGTCACTTTCTACTTATTTAATCTTGAGCAATTCACTTCCTTCTGGGAACATCATAACCCTAACTGTTCCTTTAGCTTTGACATTTTCTGAACCCTTTTTTTCTTTTTAGGTTTTTGCAAGGCAAATGGGGTTAAGTGGCTTGCCCAAGGCCACACAGCTAGGTAATTATTAAGTGTTTGAGACCGGATTTGAACCCAGGTACTCCTGACTCCAGGGCCGGTGCTTTATCCACTGTGCCACCTAGCTGCCCCTTTCTGATCCCTTCTAATAAAATGTTCAATAAAGATTGGTCAATCGATTGAGTCACAGAAATTACAATAGTTAATGGTAAAAAGAAAGCCCTCCTGAAGAGTATATTTATTGGGTAAGATAACCAATGAAAGGATGTTCACCAGATAGAAAGGGAAAAACTCCAGGTCAGTTGCTTCAATGTCTTCTTGAGTAGAAAGGGTGTCATATGCTTTGAGATATTCTGTTCTTTTCATGGCTTATGAAGTGCAAGAATCCCTTAAAAGAACCTGTCAAGTTTAACTTTATAGTCATATATATATATATATATATATATATATACACATATATATAATGTTGGGAAGCAGCCAATTTATTAATGTGTACATCCACAAGCATTTTGTGCAGACTAACATTGTGCTACACCTATCCATAAGTAGACCACAAGTCAAGTGCATATTTAAAATAAAGTCAGCTCCAGTCTATTGTATCCATGAAAAAAGGAGTCAGGATATAGAAGACCCATACACTGCACCTGTAATTTCCTGTAATTGGTCAATGGACTTCATTGTTCCATGATGTAAATGAGAAATCATTAATGTAGTAGTAAAGGAGGGGGGAGGTGTAACAGAAGATAGCTTAATGCTTTCTGAGGAAATTGGCACTTCAGTGCTCTGTTGTAATATGCACTAGGCTAATTTCTTGGAGTTACTGAGTGAATGATGGATAGGGATTGTTAAATGGGCACCATGACAGCAATAATAAAGATGGTACCAGACAGAAAAGACCTTTGCTCTCATGTCCCATTCATGCCACTGTGCACTTGTTTGACAAAGGTATCTCTGCATTCTCACCCATGACTCTAGAGTAAGAGACATTCTAGCTCCTAAGGCTCTTTTGCTTCATTCATTGCCCTCTTCAATACCTCCCCTTATATTAATTTGATTTACCTAAGCAAAGTACAAGTCTAGGAAATTGAGCTACAAGGGAAATTGAACTTAAAAGCAGAGATGCAATTTCTTCCCAGTTTGAAACTTTTCATTGCTTCTAAGTGGTCAGCAGTCATCACTGTTTCAGGGCACTGCAATGTCAGGACAGACAGCCTTATTATTTAATTGATTTTCATTGTCATGCTGAGTTTATGGCTGCAGCAAGAGGCAGATGGGATAAGGATGGCTTGCTTTAATGTTGTTGAGATACACAGACCAGAGGAAATGTGCCCTGAGTAATCTCATCATGTGAGTGGAAGAAAAAATATATGGAATGTTAGGGAGGGTTCCTATTTGAGAAACTGGTTATTGGGAAGCTGAAGATTATCTCTGATATTATTGGGGTAAGAGTAAAAAACAGACAGTTTTAGAATTAATTCAAAGGACTTACCATTCTAAACACCATGTGCACAAAGTTAAATACATTCAGCAATACTTTCCTAATTTTTGTCATCTCTTCTAAATGTTTACCTATTTGATTCAAGAGATATTTAAGCTCCTACTATTTGTGCTAGATATTGTACTAGAAACTAGTGCTACAAAAATACAGAGACCCCACTCCCAAGGAGCTTCAAAATGTAATGAAGGAGAAGATGTACACAAACAACCAGATTTCTAGGACCCACCTTCCTCAAGTATAAAATGATAGATTAGACTAGAACCACATCCCTGATCTTAGAATTCTAAAACCCTAGATACTAGGATACTATGATAAGTACAAAAAGGAATTCTAGGCATAGTGCTATGAGAAATTTGAGAAAGGAGCTCACTTTTCCCTAGTACAAAGATGTAGGAACATCAGGGAAGTCATCATTTGTCACACCTTGAGGAAGAATGGATCTAATTAATGGAGATGTTGAGGAAGAGGAGAATAGCATAAGCAAGGGCAGGGATGGATATGGCAGAGAGAAGGATGAGAACAGGGTTTAGATAATTATCCAGCTGGTCTGGGGCATAAAGACAGTAAAGAGTGTGAGTACAAAATTATTGGGGCAGGGGGAGCTATATAGAAGGCCCTGAAAAGCAAGATCTGAAGTTTATATTTTATTCAGTAAGGAACCACTAGAGTAGTATTTGGTAGGGGTTGTTGTTGTTGGTGTGGTGGTGGTGGTGGTGATGGTGATGGTGTGTATGACTATAAGGGAATGATTTAAGAATAGTATTTTATTACTATGATTATTTGGCCAGTCTACTGAAGAATGAATTGAATAGGGAAGAAACCAAAGAGAGGAAGAATAGTTAGTACATTATTGGTATAACTAAAATAGGGAATAACTCCATTATTCTAGGTCCAGCATAGGTGGGTGCTAACTGTAATAGTCTAGAAATTTAAAGAAATATCACCTAGCCCTCTGAACCCTAAAAATTACTCTTAGAAGCATATTGACTGAGAATGGGTCATTGCAGTATCTAACTAATTCATTCTGCCTGTCCTTTAACCTTCATGTTGTGAATTCTGCCTCTCAGGGCAGGAGTAGCACACATTCTCTGTACTCAAAAGAGTGGAATCATCTTGGTGGGGGACACATACTATAGAAATATGAAAGTAAACTGGTGGCCTGATCTAAAAGTGAATTCCAGAGCAAGCTCATTTCTAAATTGTTTTGAGAATTTCTTATGATTCAGTAGAATGGGGTTTGTTAGCAATAATCTGGGTTCAAAACCCAGTTTTTCCATTTATTACCATGAATGACCTTGTGTCCCTTTCAAGAATGAAGGAGGGGGCTGCTGGGTAGATAGAGCACAGTAGATAGAGCCCTGGAGTCAGGAGTACCTGAGTTCAAATCTGGCCTCAGACACTTAATAATTACTTAGCTGTGTGGCCTTGGACAACCCACCCATTGCCTTGCAAAAAAAATTAAATTAAATTAAAAATTAAAAAAATTAAAAAATGAAGGAGGATTTTTTCTTATGTATACAGTTTTTTTATTTAGTAATTAGTCTTCAAGTACAAAATCTCCAAAGTCTCTTCCACCTCCAAGTCTCTGATCTTATGATCTCTATAACGTACCTGCTTAAGGAGGAACATTAGGAGTACATAGGAGAGGGAAATGGTGCCACTAGTTATTATCACAAACCATTCATCTCTCTAAGATACTTATCTCTAAGGCTATTATTATCTTGTTTATTTGTTTATTGATTCATCCATCCATTTATTCTTTCATTTATTGTTCCAGATTTTTGCAGAGACATTCTCACCGTTCATTGTATTCTTAATTGCCCCTAGAGAAAAGGAACAAGTATAACATGGATATTACTTTACATAATCCTCATTTTAAACAGAGTCTGCCACCTTCCCTCCCAACCAGCCTCTTGCAAGTGATCAAAAAATGGCCAGATTTTCATTTCTATTCCTTTCCTTCTCTTCTTTCTTTCAAGTTAGGATGTAAAGAGTGGAGTGCTCAAGGACAGCAAGAGGGAGGAGAAAGGTACAGAAAGAATATGATTAATTTACAAAGTGTTGACAATAAATTGAATAAGGAATCTTTATAAGGGGTTTTAAAATGCTGGAATCTCCACTGTAAAATGCAATGTACTTAGCATGATGCAGTTAAATTTTTATTAACTATCTGCAAATTATCTGCTTTGTGGATTATTCACATCAATTAAGTAAAATTTTTTTAAAAATCCCCAACTAACTTTTCCCACTGGGTCATCTCTCCTCACTGTCAATGGGCATGGAATGCAAAAGTAATTTTCACATAAAATTCTTTTAAACAAAGGATTCAATATTTATTAAGAGGAAATAATAAATAAATGAATTCATAATAATAGTTAACAATAGGCTGAGTAACTAAGAATCCTGTTGTCTCATTTGATCCTCAAAATCATCCTGGAAGTTATGTGCAATCATTACGCCCATTTTACAGATGAGGAAACTGAGGCAGACAGCACTTAAGTGCCTTGTCTAGGGTCATGCAGTTAGTGTCTGAAGCTAGATTTGAACTCAGATTTTGCTGATTCTAAGCCTGGCTCTCTATTCACTGTGGCACCATCTAGCTACAACTAATTTATAAATCAATGGATTTTTAAAAGGTATTATTCATGTTGCCACTTTCTTTCCTTGGATACAAGATTGAAATATAAAGATGGTATGGAGCAGTGAAAACCCACATAAGATTTGGTATCCTATCATCTGGATTTGAATCTTGCCTCTAAAACTTATTTTTTTTTTAACTTGGGCAAGTATTTTTGCGTCCCTTGGCCTCAGATTCCTTGATTATAAAATGAGGGGATTCAATTAGATTATCTCAGTGATCTCTTCTGGTTCTGCGTCTGGGATCCTACCCTAACCTTAAAGGTTTCCTGTTATTATGTAGTTCTATAAACAGTAAGGTATTTAGTACAGTCAAACATTCCTAAAACAGATGGAGATGGTGGGCTGGGAGGGAGAGAGCCCTCTCCTGAGGGCTTCTGTAGGAGTCCTATCTCAGAAAGAATCAAGGGCCTAGAATCTAACACTACCATTGTAGCCCCACTTACAGTTTTCCTAATTCCTAAAAGGAAGAGTTTAGTTGTTGGTTAGTTGTTTTTCAGTCATGTTTAACTCTTCATCAGTCATTTGGAGTTTTCTTGGCAGAGATACCAGAATGCTTTGCTGGTTTCTTCTCCAGCTCATTTTACAAATGTGGAAACTGAGGCAGATAGGATTAAGTATCTTTCTCAGGGTCACACAGCCAGTAAGTGTCTGAAGCCATATTTGAACTCATGAAAATGTTTCTTTTTGACACAGACCTGGTGCTCTACCCACTAGGGCATCACCTAGCTACCAAAGTGAGAATATCTGAGTCTACACCAAACAAAGCCTGTATTTTACCAGAATCCTTCAAGTTTTTAAATCTTTCACTGTTGTTTTTGAATATAGTTACAGCCAAAGGGATGTTTATATGTGATAGGGTGGGGTGGGTGAAGGTACCCAATATATTAAATATATACTTATTCAGTATTTCATAACTTCCCTATTTTGATTATTTCCAATTTATCCTATAAATTGTTTGTTCATGCCTATTTTTTTTTACTAGTTGTTTCCCCCTTTAGACTGAGTCCCTAGGGAGCAGGGACTGCCTTTTGCCTTTCTTTATAAGTTCAACCCTTAATACAGTGCCTAATACAGTGTTAGTGTTTAGTAAATGTTTATTGGCTGGCTGATAATAAATTTCTTTGTTTCTAAAGGCAGTAAATCTCTCACTCCTGCCCAGTTCCTAGTCAGCTGCCACAAGTCATAGAAGTGAAAGCTCTGATTCTCCTTGCTTTCTCTCCTAGAGAGAAGAAACTACTTTCTCTGGTTTAGAAAGAGGATGAATTTGGAAAATACCTCATGGGATCTCAGAATCTAGACTAACTACAGAAAGTAAGAGGCACAGCCAGAATAAAATGTCTTTTTCTAATAAATCAGCAAGAATTTATTAAGCATCTGCCACTCTGCTAGGCTCTGGGGAATCTAAGTCAAATGTCTTTAAGGAATTTATGTTCTCTCAGGGGCTATATTATGTATACAATCAAATCCATACAAAATATATAATTATGTTTTAAATATAATTTCAATTATATTTTATAAATGTATTGAAATAAATTTTTTATAATTAGAATCTAATATTTTAAATATAATTACATTTTAATAAAAGATATTTTGACATATACAAATTACAAAATATGTTGATAAATATGTATATGAAACAAAATATTGTGAAATGATAATGAAATGATACAAAATAAAATATAAAGTATTATGCACATGCATACACATATGTGTATGTGTGTATATGTATATAGAACAGTATAAATTTGTTGGGGAGGCACTTCAAGAAGGACAAGAGAAACTAGGTATTCCAAGAGGCAAAGGTGAGAAGGTAGCATAGGGGATAATGGTCTATGAAAAGTCATGGAAAAGGGAGATAGAATGTATGATAAACAGTACCTAGACTTGCTGGGAAGAACCCAAAAGAGGAAGAATACATACTAAGTCAACAAAGATAGTTTGGAGATAGTCTGGATAGAGTTTTGAATGCAAAATACTATAGGTGTTAGGGAGCTACTGGTGTTTATTGGGTAGAGGACAGACCTATGAGTTGGAATATTACTTGGGTAGCTATGAAGAGTAAGGTTTGCAGAATAAAATGGGGAGGCCAACAGGAGACCAGGAACTAGAATGCTGACCATGTATTTGGAAAGAAATAGAAAGTTGAGAGAGATGGAGAAGTAGCACAAAGAAGATCTAACACCTGATGGGATGCATAAGGAAAAGTGAGAAGTTTGGAGGAATTTCAGATTTCTTGACAATAGAAAGGGAATATTTTGGGCTAACAGTGAGATCAGGGGGTAATTGACACCCTGATGGAAAGAAGGAGCACGTGCATGAGAGTTGAGATTAAGGCATCGGGGGTATTGAGGGAACTGCAAAGTTTCTGACTTCAAAAAGTTGGAGAGCTGAGCATTTAAAATTCATGAAACCTCCTCCTCTTTCTTCAAGTCCTCCTCATACTCTCTTGCCCTCCATAACTACTTATCAATATGCTCAGTAATGTAAATAGATCTCCTTGTAATACTTTCTCTAAAGAAAGATTTTAAACCCTGTTGAGTGGCATTTGATATGATAACAATATATTTGTTTGATAGGAAACTGTTTTCTAAGACTTAAGGTCTCCATAATACTTCTGATCAGACCCACAATGGCTTTCACTTTCCTGATCATTATTAAATTCCCAGTGATTAGGAAACTGGCTGATGTTATTGATTTAAGCTCTTCAAACTAAGCTAAGCTTAAGGGCCCTTTCACAAGGCACAAAAAGGGCATTTGATATTGTACTTTACCTTTCCAATTAAAGTATTATTCACAGCCAAGGAATGGATAGCTAGTCATTAGGCATGGACTCTAAGAGGGAAAAGGCTGAGCATAGGAGAAAGCTATTTGTCAGATAAATATTATGAGGGCCTTTTAGGTTATATCTAGAATCATGATAGGGAAGGATAGGGTGAGGTATGGAAATCCCTATCTCTATTTCACAAGGAACATCTTATAGGAGACAAATATATGAGAGTATTTTTTTTATTTAGATATGTGAGAAAATAGTGAACGAAGGATGTGTCCAGGAGACAGAAAATTCTTTTTTTAAGGTTTTTTGCAAGGCAAACGGGGTTAAATGGCTTGTCCAAGGCCACACAGCTAGGGAATTATTAAGTATCTGAGATCAGATTTGAACCAAGGTACTCCTGACTCCAGGCACAGTGCTTTATCCACTCTGCCACCTAGCCGCCCGAGACTAAAAATTCTTAAGAAAGACTTTGTTCTTGTTGTCCAACTCTTTGTTAACCCATTTGGAATTTTCTTGGCATTGGTACTAAGATGATTTGCCATTTCCTTCTCTATTTTATTTGATAGATGAGACAATTGAAGCAAACAGGGTTGAATGACTTGCCTAGGTCATACAACTAGTAAATGTGTGAGAACAGCTTTGAACTCAGAAAATTGAGTCTTCTTGACTCCAGACCCAGCACTCTATCTATTATGTCACCTAGCTTTCCCTTAGGGAGAGAAGACAACACCATAGAATCTCTTGAAAATACCTTTTCAAAGAAAAAGGAATATAATTTTTATCCTGAACAAAAAAGACTGACATTTCTACAATGTTCCTATGGCAGCCAGATGGCCTAGTAGACAGTGTTGGACTTAAAAAGTGCCTGAATTGTACTGAGCTTTCTCTGACTCCAAGACTCTGAGCAAATCTCTTTACTTACCTCAGTCTCAGATTCCTCATCTATAAAATGAGCTCCTACTTCAAAGGGTTATTGCAAGAATCAAGTGAGATGAACTATTTAATGTTTCTCAAACTTAAGGCTCTATAAATGCCAGTTATTGTTATAAGTTATCCTCAAGTAACAAGAAATTCCAAACTTAAGCAATTATATTTAATTTAATAGAATTCTTCTCCTCCCCCACAAGTTAGCCTAAACCCTTTCTCTCCCTAAATACCTTTGAGGGTCATGGTCACAAAAGGTTCAACATGGTTCCATGTAAGAGGTTGCATTTCAGCAGCACAAAGAGTGTCAGTACTTAAACCCCTTGGCCAGCTTCCTAGTTCTTGAGATGTTGCTGGACAAGAGAAGATAGAATACTATAGATTACCATTCATTCATCTTCTCTCCCTCCTCCTTTCTTCTTCTTTCTTCTTCCTTGTACCTACCATGTGCCTTGCAGCAGTGGTATGGGAGGAAAAAAGAGAAGACTTAGAAGATCCTTGACTCTAAAACACTATTGGAAAAAGAGAACATAAACATTTGATCCACTGGAGAAGGAGGAAGAGAAAAAAAGGAGAAGGAGAAGAAAGAAGAAGAAAGAGGAAGCTAAGTGGCACAGTGAATAGAGCACCAGCCCTTGTGCCAGGAGGACCTAATGTGGCCTCAGACATTTAATAATTACCTAGCTGTGTGAGCTTGGGCAAGTAACTTAGCCATTGCCTTAAATAAATATTTTTTTAAAAGAGAAGAAGAAGAAGAAGAAGAAGAAGAAGAAGAAGAAGAAGAAGAAGAAGAAAGAAGGAGAGGGAGAAGAATGGGAGTAACAGGAATAGCGATGGTGATGGTGGTGGTGGTCAAGAAGGAGGAGGAGTGGGAAGAAGAGGAGAAAAAGAAAGAAGAAGAAGAGGAAGAGGAAGAAGAAAAGGAAAAGGAAGAAGAGGAGGAGGAAGAAGAAGGAAGTAGAAGGAAGAAGAAGGAAGTAGATGGAAGAAGAAGAAGGAAGTAGATGGAAGAAGAAGAAGTAAGTAGAAAGAAGAAGGAAGTAGAAGGAAGAAGAAGAAGAAGGAAGTAGATGGAAGAAGAAGAAGAAGAAGGAAGTAGAAGGAAGAGGAAGGAAGTAGATGGAAGAAGAAGAAGGAAGTAGAAGGAAGAAGAAGAAGGAAGTAGAAGGAAGAAGAATTAGGTATCATTCATTTAGTATTTACTATGTGCAAGGCACTAGGCTAATGCTTTACAATTATTATCTTATTTGAGCTTCACAACAACTTTGGGAAATAGTGTTTTTATTATAATTATTGAAGTAGAAACAATAAAATCTATGGTACCAGAAGGGAAAGAAGATACCTGGAGGAGGGGGGATGTGAGTCAAGCTTTGAACAATAGGTAAGATATGAAAGGAAAGCAAAGGTACAAAAGAGAGAATTGAAATGCTATGTTGGGGTAGGGATGCAGAGTGGAGAATAAATATATCAACCTGTCTGAGGCAAAGGGTTCAAGCTGGGGATTGATAGGAGATAAGGGTAGAAAAGTACTAGAGGCCAGATTAGAGAAGGCCATGAATGATTAATGGATCCATGTCAACCTAGAGGGAAGAGTTAGTGGAGTGCCAGAGGGCTTTGTCCTTGGGCTTGTTCTGTTTAACATTTTTATCAATGACTTCAATAAAACAACAGATAGCATATTTTTTGAATTTGTGGATGACAGCAATGCCGGAAAGGATAACTAACACATGAGACTAGAGGATGGGGATCCACAAAGGACTCAATAGGCAAAAGCTTTTGGCCAAAGTGCTGAAATTAGATTCAAAACATCAAATGTTCAAGTACAGGGAGATGTGACTAGACCATCATTCATGTGAAAAGATCTAAGGATTTTAGTGGACAGCAAAATCAATGTGAGTGAGTCAACAGTGTGACATGACAGTAGGAGGAAAATGAATTAAAGCTTAGCCTTTAATTAACAGAAGCATAGTGACCAGAAAAAGGAAGATAAACTTTGCCCATATACTTTGCCCTGGTCAGACCATATCCCATAGAGGCAGTTAGTTTGGTTCAGTGGATAGAGTGCTAGACTTGGAATTATAAAGACCTGAGTTCCAATCCAACCTCAGCTATTTAACCTCTGTTTGTCTAAGTTTCTTCATCTACAAAATGGGGATAAAAATAGCAGCGATCTCCCAAGGTTGTTAAGAGGATCAAAATGAGATAGTATTGTAGAGAGCCTTGCAAATCTTAAAATACAATATAAATGCTAACTATTGGTAGTCTATATTATTCTTTCAATTATGGGTATTGCATTTTAGTAAAGTCCTTGATAAACTGGAGTGCATCCAGAGTAGTATAATAGGGATAATGAGGGAACTCAGCGAATCAAAATCTGGTTAAAATCAAGAATAATTCCCATGGAGAAGAGAAGGCTTATGATATAAGAATGACTAGCATTTATATAGTACCTCCTGCATAAAAGACATTTTGCTAAGCACTTTACAAACAGATGAGGAAATTAAGAAAGAGCAGTATGGGGGATAAAATGCTAAGATTGGAATCAGGAATAGCTGAGTTTAAATTTAACTTCAGATACTTGCCAGCTGTGTGTCTCTAGGTAACTCCTTTAGCCACAGTCTGCCTCAGTTTCCTCAACTGTCAAATGGAGATGATAACAACACTGTGGGGGATTGGCTTTTTTACAAAGGCAATGGGGTTAAATGACTTGCCTAAGGTCACACAGCTAGGTAATTATTAAGTGTCTGAGACTGGATTTGAACTCAGATCCTAGTGACTCCAGGGCTATTGCACTATCCTATACCACCTTTTAAATGTTTTTCTACCTCCTTCCCTTCCCTCCCCCTTCCCCATGATAGCAGGTAATCTATATATCTTATACATGTACAATCATGTTTAACATATTTCCATATTAGTCACATAAAAGAAGAATCAGAATTCCAGGATTGTTGTTAGCACTTAATACAATGCCTGTCATATAATAGGCATTATATGCTTATCCCCATCTTCTCCCTCTCCTTTCCCACACAAAGGTTTGAGTTGCCTAAAAACATGTAACTAGCTAATAGCATAGACCACACTTGAACTCAAGTCTTTTTTTTTAGGTTTTTTGCAAGGCAAATGGGGTTAAGGGGCTTGCCCAAGGCCACACAGCTAGGTAATTATTAAGTGTCTGAGACCAGATTTGAACCCCGGTACTCCTGACTCCAAGGCCAGTGCTTTATCCACTATGCCACCTAGCCGCCCCAAATTCAAGTCTTCTTAAGATCTGGCCTAACATTTTTCACTGGCCTAGATGAAGTTGCCTAGGTGAAGAACAGGATATTTTCTGACAAAGGCTTAAAGGTCTGTGATGTAAACAAGGAGTTGACTTGCCCTAAGTATAATGGATGGACACCAAAGAGAACCAAATCTCAGCTCAGTAGGAAAAACAAAATCTTCCCAATCAATAGAGTTAATCAATATCTATTCCATCAATCAATTTTCATGGATTACTTTGGAATTTAACAAGTTCCTATGAGGGCAGGGTTTAGATTAAGATTGGTTGATCCTTCTGCCTCCTAACTCTGAAGTTCTATGAGAGCCAAATCAAACAGCTTAAATACTCCCAGAAAGAAGCACAGAACTTGTAGTCATAAGATTTGGATTCAGATCCCTCCTTTTAGGGCTTGATACTTACTGAAACCAATCAACAGAAGAAGGACATTGGCAATAAGGGAGCTAGGGAAAGGCTTCTTCAAAAAAGTAAGATTTTAATGAGTGGCCAGACTTCAGAAAAGCATGCAAAGACTTGCATGAACTGATTCTGAGTGAAGAAAGTGAATCCAGGAAAACATTAATAGCAACAAAGTATGGTGATCATCTAAGATGGTCATAACTTCTCTCAGCAGTTCAGTAGCCAAAAACAATCCTGAGAGACCTGCCATCCACATTCAGAAAAGAACTATGGAATCTGAATGCAAAAGAAAGCATATACTTGTTCATTTTTTAAAACTTGTTTTATTTTTTCTCATAGTTTTTTCTTTAGTTCTGATTCTTCTTTTACAATGTGACTAATAAGGAAATATATTAAATATGATTGTATGGCCTATATCAGATTATTCACTGTCACAGGGAAGAGGAAGGGAAGGGAAGGATGTAGAAATAGGTGGGACTCAAAAGCTTACAGATACATGAAAGTTGAAAACTAATTTTGCATGAATTGAAAAAATAAAAAAATAACATTTAAAAGGTAAGATTTTAGCAAGGAGTAGAAAGAAGCCAGGAAGGCAGAATATGAAGAATTATGAAGGCAGAATATGAAGATTAGAAGGGAGAACATTTCTAGAGTGGAAATAGAATTTCATATGCTAGGAATAGCAAGGAGGTAGTGTCCCTGGATCAAAAAATGCGTGAGGGGATATAAGGTATAAGAACACTGAAAAAGGGGAGGTTAAGAGGGTCTCAGGCTGCCTTTGAAAGTCAAACAAGGAGCAACTAGGTGGTGCAGTGGATAGAGCACCAGCCCTGGAGTCAGGAGTACTTGAGTTTAAATCTAACCTCAGACACTTAGTAATTACCTAGCTGTGTAACCTTGGGCAAGTCACTTAACCCCATTGCTCATGCAAAAAACAGAAACAAAAAAAAAAAGTCAAACAGAAGGCTGTATATCAATTTTTGAAGGTAATATAGAAACATTTGAGTTTGTGGAATATCAAATATACAGTAAGGAAGATAATTTTGACACTTTGGAAGATCACAGAGTAAAAGATGGCCTGGACTGTTTAAAAATGTAGACTTCATTCCACATATATTGTCTATCATTTCTTTCAAAATATTTAACCTTTTTCTAGACTATGAAATCAATTGATCAGTCCTGTGAAGTGAACATTATTAATAGTTTTATAGATGAAGAAACTGGACCTGAGTCAAATAACAGCTAATAGGTATCTGAAGCAGCATATAAACTCAGACTCTGTCCTTGTTGTGGGCTAGGACACAAGTGGAATTAGGGTAGCTTGAGACAGTTCTCCACAGTCTCAAACTGCCAACTAGAGCTTATGTCAGATACTACTGCTATGATGAATAAGACCTGGGATATTTGAGTGAGTGAATCTTCATTCCCCTTCAAAATCCTCTCCTGACTCTCCAGAGTTTTTTCCTATGTTACACCATCCTTCTCACCCTAGAAGTTCACTCTGTTCCTGTAGTCCCTTTCTCTCATGGGTCAGTTCCATCCAGGACCTCCATTTTTGAGGAAAGCTCCCAGACTAGTTATGATTTTATTCATGCCTGATTCTGGACTTTCTCTACTATGGACCTCAACATATCTTCTTCTCTTCCTCCTTTCCTTTTGAGCATCTTCTTTTCTTCGCCCATTGGACTTCAGGTTCCTTAAGTGCAGAGATTATCTTTCTTTTTGTTTCTATTTGTATTCATTGATTTATCATAGTGCTTGGTATACTTAATAAATACTTCTTGATCTGAAAAGTTAACTTGACTTCAATGGATTGACCTAGGACCCAGCTTTTTAGGACTATGCCTGGGATCTCCTGATATCTTACAGAATGTCCTTATGGATGACTTTTTACTCCCCCCCAATATAGCTGTTGTTATCTGATCATGTCTACTACCACAACATCTTCTGTTATATCTCCCTTTCTTCACTCACATAGCAGCCAACTTGATACAGTTTTTTAATCACCTTACATAGACTATTGCTAGTCATCTTTTTTCTTGTCACTGGTCTTCAATGACTCTGGATGAGACAGTGAGGCTGGTGATTGTAAGCACCTTTGCCTCACCAATTCACACAAAGGATGAGATTAGACTATATAACTGAGGTCCCTTATAGCTTTAGATTTCTGATCCTATGACCATCAATAAATAAAATTCTTCTGATATATTTGAAAGAAAATCCATAGTTCATGGCCTCTCAATTCAGTCCAAAGAAGTGCATATGTATGAATTGAGGGAGGTGGGAGGATGGAAGGAGGAGGGGGGGGCAGTACATGTCAGATATACTCTGCTTCAACATTCCAAAGAATAGCTTCCTTCCTTCCTTCCTCCCCCCCCCCAACAACAACAACAAACTAATGATGGCTATAGCAGAATTGACTTGAAGGTAGGATTGATAATCTCCCAGTGCCATTGTTGAAATCCTAGACTCTTATAAGTAGATAAAAGGAGACAGGGCTCTCTCTCTCTCTCTCTCTCTCTCTCTCTCTCTCTCTCTCTCTCACACACACACACACACACACACACACACACACACACACACAGGGACTGATGTCAATTACTAAAAATGCACCAAAGATTAGGAGAATATATAACTGCCAAAAACATGTGCTTTT
This sequence comes from Macrotis lagotis, assembly GCF_037893015.1. Lineage (NCBI taxonomy): Eukaryota > Metazoa > Chordata > Mammalia > Peramelemorphia > Peramelidae > Macrotis > Macrotis lagotis. The sequence goes on along the minus strand of NC_133658.1, from coordinate 148,766,224 downwards.
TCTCCTATAGGCACAAAGAACTACAAGGCAAGCAGGAGAGGAATTTACTAGAAAAAATAAAATGCTGACCCTTCCTTCTCATATACAACTTCAAATATTCCCTAACTCCTTCCACCCACAACCAGCTACAAATATCTCTGAATTGATGAGATTCACAATGATCAAGGTAAAGGGAAAAGATAAGAAACAGACTCAGAGGCTTTTCTTCAAGCCTTGAAACTAAATCTGAACTAAACAGGTGGTACTGTTTAAAATTGCCTGGAGAGATTGGAAATGATCAGAAACATGATTCTATGAGATATCAGCAGGTCTGGATATCGTGAAAACTGGCACTTTGGGTGAAATAGTATTTCTAGCCAAGAGGCAAAGACTGTGTCACATTAATAGTATAGCCGATAAATCCTTTGACACCATTTCTAATCATGTGGTCCTAAATGGGACCTTTAACACAGGACAACCCTGGTTTAAAGTAAATAAAATAAAGAAGTAGGCAACAGAAGCAATTAGAGAAATCTTCTGGTTCAGTCCTACTCCTCCTCGACTGATGACATGAAACTCCCAGTTTAACATTCTTCCAGCAGAGGTCCTTAACTGTTTTGTGTTATGGATTCCTCTGGCAGTCAGATGAAATCTCTCAAGATGTTTTTAAATGCATGAAATTCATAAAGATTATCATGGAAATCAAATTATATTTGAATACAATTATTTATATATATATATATAAATTTTTTGAACTTCACTGACCCCAGGGTAAGAACCCCTGCCATACAGTAGGATCACTTAAAATAATTTTCCCCAGGGTTCACATTTTGGACCATCTGTTCTTTACTACTGAAATATCTAAAGGTTGGGCTATGACTCACGCAAGCAGCCAGCAGGAGAAAAGGCGGTGGCTTGAACAGCTGGTGCTAAAAAAGCCCTGAGCATCATACACATACAGAGCCTATAAATTTTGCTGCCATCCTCCATTATTAAAGCCAAAGGGATTGCTCTCCTCCCTTCCACACATATATACCTCGGGTTTTCATTTTGTGACTTCTTTTCCCACTTAAGGCTGTCTTTAATGTGGCAAAACAACAAAAGAATTGTCCCTGGAGTCACAGGGACCTGGGTTCAAATCCTTCCTTTGGTTGTTGTATTTATTTTTTAAGGTTTTTTTTTTTTTGCAAGGCAAATGGGGTTTAAGTGGCTTGCCCAAGGCCACACAGCTAGGTAATTATTAAGTGTCTGAGACCGGATTTAAACCCAGGTACCCCTGACTCCAGGACCAGTGCTTTATCCACTGTGCCACCTAGCTGCCCCTGGTTGTTGTATTTAGAGGTTTTCAGTGATATCTGATTCTTTCTGATCCACTTTAATGTTTTCTTGGCAAAGATACTGGAGTGGTTTGTCATTTCCTACTCCAGCTCATTTTGCAGATGAGGAAACTGAGACAGAGTTAAGTGACTTACCCAGGGCACAGAGCTATTAGGTGTTTCATACTTCCACTTGTTATTGTTATTTTCCTTTGTTCTTGAAGAGGACCTCACCATCATAGATGTGATGTCATAACATGCAAATAAATTGGATTTAAGTGAGGGAGGTCACCAGCCTCCTTTCTCCTCAGGAGGCATCTGGGTCCAGTGGTCATATATGATCCAGATGACTAGAGATGACCTTGAAGGCAGTGGGAGAACTTGACTTTTTTTTAAAGTTAGATTCTTTAACAAGTCTCAGACTGAAGTAACACCCATTCAGTAATTAATACTGAAAATAAAGAAATGAAGCCAAGATTGAGTCAAAAAAGAAAAAAAGTCAATCTGGGAAGGGAAGACCCTCAGGATTTCTGTCCAAAACAGAAATAGTGTTATTTACATTTACTCTGAGCCAATCAGAACCCAAAGACCTATTGACCTAGAGATGGTGCAGTGGATTGAGCAATGGCCCTGGAGTCAGAGGACCTGAGTTCAAATTTGACCTCAGGCACTTGACACTTACTAGCTGTGTGACCCTGGGCAAGTCACTTAGTTCTGATTGCCTCACATCTGGAGTCATCTGCAGTCATCCTGATTTATATCAGTCCACTGGACCCGGATGGCTCTGGTGGGAAAAGTAAGACTGGGACCTAGCATAGTAGCCCTTCACTCAAATCTAATTCATGTGTTTGTCATGGAATTATCTCCCTGATGTCATGGTCATCTTCAAGAATGAAGAACAAAATTTGACAATAAATTATAAATCAATCAAGTGAGTTGAACCTGCAAATCCTAACATATCTTGCCAGGTTTCAGGGATAAAAATTTACATTCTTTTAAGCAGAGCATCCATGGGTAAGAGTGTAAGGGGGAAGGGGAAATAGAGGAGAGGAGAGGAGGGGAAGGGAGGGGAACTGTTATCCAATGGGCCAGAAGTAGATACTTCCTTAGTGATAACAGATAAATCATTTAACCTCTATGGAACTCATGTTGCTCAGATTTAAAAACAAGAGAGGGTTGTATTAGATTACCTCTAAACCCATGATTCTATAAAAACATTTTCCCTGTACAAAATAATAGGGAAAGAGAACATGAAGCAGGTGGTGGCATTTTTACCACTCCCTTAATCTCACTAAGGATAGTCCTGGTAACAGTTTGGGGTTTGTGTGGAAGTGGAAGCCAGGGTCTTTCATTCCTGCAGTTATGTTTATTGAGCACCTGCTCTGTGCAAAAAAATTGTCCTAAACACTATGCAAGTATGAGGATGAATGTTATGGTATAATGGAAAAAGCTCTAGATTCAGAGTAGAAAGTCCTGGTTTCTGATTCTAACTCTGATCTTTAGATATGTGTGACCCTGGACAAGTCATTTTTCTCTAGATTTTAACTTAAATGAAAAAGGAAGTGCTTAAACTACATTTAACACGCCTAATAGCTTAAGATCTCAGAATTCTAAGGACCCTGTCCTTACTGTTTTAGAGCCATGAAGATTTGGTGTAGAAAATGAGGCATCCACACAAGTAATTATAATGAAAATAGTAATTGGCATTATAAGAGAAGTACAGACATAGTGTTATGAGTCAAAGGAAGGAAAGATGACAGTTTAAGGGGAGCAAGAAAGACTTGGTGAAGGAAGTAGCATTCAAGCAAAGCCTTGAAGAGTATTTTTGAGAGGGATATAGATGGGGAAGGGCATTCTAGAATAAGGAACTTAGTTCCTTATTATAACTAACTTAGTTAATGAGAATGGGAAAGAATAGAGTATATCGTAAAAGGAAATTAATTTGCTGGATAGCATGACACAGTCCTAGCACATAGGTCTTACTTAATAAATGCCTCCTGACATTGATTGATTGATTGATTAAAAAGAAGTCATGATTCTTGGTTGGATTATATCTCCCCCACCCAAAGAAGTAGCATAACAATAGGATTAAATAAGAAGGTAGCTAGGAATAGCAGTTTGAGAATTGGCCTTGAAGACAAAGTTTGGGTTCCATTCCTGGCTGGTACCATGGGCAATTTCTAAACTTATTAATGTTCCAGACACCTGTATAAGACCATAAATTACAGATAAACTTCTTACTTTCAACAGCAAAGGTAGTTTTTCCACACTGAGAGCTCCTTATAATAATGAAATCACAGGTCATAATATCAAGGTTAGCCTAAGTGGGTTTGGGGCTAGCATAAATGCTACCATCTGTTCCATTTTCTCTCTTCACATTTTTTTCCTTATACAGGGGAGGGAGCCCCTCACCCAAGGGAAAAAGATTCTTAATGACTGGTTGTTAGGGGTGTTTCAGAGGTCATTGTACTAGGTGACCTCTGAGATCCCTATCATCTCTAAGTTTTTATAAATTTAGCACTATTTTTCCTCACTCAGTCTCAATAGTAGTTGAGAGTTTGTTGGTTTTTCTGTCTTTTTTCCCCATTAAATGCTACAGTAAACACTTAGTAAACATGTACACACACACATTAATTTATGCCGGCTGCTGCCTTTGTATGTTGGAACAAGTCAGCCTCTTTTGTCTAATTGCTTAATGAAACATCCCTGTCTATCCTGTCAACACAAATAATGCCGTTAAATAATGGATGCCCACCTGCCACCTGAATGTAAAGCCATCTAATTAATAGTATGAGCTAGATTTTCATTACCACCAAATGTTCCCTCCTTCCATCTCCTCCAGGGTCACTTCCCAATGCCCCACCCTAAAGTGGGTGTATCCTATCAGAAACCCTCTTCTACCATTGCTAGAGAAAGATGCTAGCAAATAGAATATTGTCTAGTCCTTTAACTGTCTCTTTTAAGTGATAGAGGGGAAGAGTGAGAGGAGAAACTATAGGTGTGTATATAATATATATATATATATACATACAAATACATACACATATAAATATATATATATATATATATATTTGCCTATATGTATATATGCCATTAAGTGATCTGAAAGAGCACAGAATTTTAAATGGGATGACCTGAATTCAAATCCTATCTCACAGACTTCCTACCTATGTGACTGGACAAGTCACATAACTTCTCTGTGCCTCAGTTTCTTTATCTATATAATGGGGATAATGATAATACCTACCTCCCAGACCTAGTGTAAGAACCAGATGAGTTAACATATATAAATGGTTCAAAAACCTTAAAGTGTTCTTTCAATGTCTCACAAGCTTCATAACTACAGCATGGTATCCAGTTGATGAATTAGACTAATTTCTTAAAAAGCAGCAGGTGTCTGATAAGATCCTTACCCCACAGACCAAGAGTTGGCAAATTCTGTGAGAGCAGGACAGTGTCTTATCCAACGTCTATCTCACTTTGTGCTGAAAGCAGGTGTTTGATTAATATTTGATGAGAGGTTCAATGAGAAGAGCAGTGGAGTCGATTGGAATCATAGGTTTTAGTCCCTCCACTGCTCAATCTTGGATAAGTTTCCTGGACAAGTTTTGTGTGCCTCAGTTACCTCATATGTAAAATGTAAAATGATCTCTGAAATCCCTTCCAGCTCTAATGATTTATGACTCCAGGAAGGGGCTCTCATCCCTAACAAGGCAGTTTCTCTGGGCATGTGAATGAGAAAGAGAACAGATTTTTTCACTCCATATGTTTGTCTAAATATATTAGAAGTATGTACACACACATAGAGAGAGAGAGAGAGAGAGAGAGAGAGAGAGAGAGAGAGAGCAAAGCATGACACAGGACAGATTTTCAGTCTCAGAAACTCATAATCAGCTCTCTAGAGTGAGAGTCTTTAGGAGGAAGGGTTTCTTCAGAACTGCAATATCCAAGGGACATAAGTCCCTCTCTATATGACACTGTATTTCCCAATGGCAAAGAGCTCAAGAAAGAGCTCTGTCTCCCTCTCTCTCTCTGTCTCTGTCTCTTACCCTGTGTATTCCTTAAAAGTTACATTAAGATTATAAAACAGATTAGGAAGTGCATTTTAAAAGTGAGAAAATCAAGACCCATAGAAGCTATGTGACTTATTTCAAGACACTTTAAAGGCAGTCTGATTCCATGGAAAGAACAAGTAATTTGGAGTCAAAAGTCTTGGATTGCACTCCTGAATTGGTTATGTAATTCATCTACTGGAGACAATCATCCAACATTGGCATTGCTTGTATAGTGATCAGAGACAATTCTAAAAGATTTGTGATGGAAAATGCCACCCACATCCAGAGAAAGAACTATGGAGTCTGACTGCAGACAAAAGCATACTATGTTTACTCTTTAAAAATTTGGTTTTTTTTCTTTTCGTGATTTCTTCACTTTTGTTCTGATACTTCTTTCACAACATGACAAATATGGTAATATGTTTAACTTGATTGTACATTTATGATCTATATCAGACTACTCACTGTCAAAGAGAGGGGGAGGGGAGGAAGGAAGGGAAAAATGTGGAACTCAAAATCTTACAAAAAAATAAATGTTGAAAGTTACCTTTACATATAATTGGAAAAAAATTAAAAACCATAAAATGCTAATACTCTGTGACCACAATTCCTTGAGTCTGATCTTTTAATCAATTTTGAATATAACTAATTGGCACCATCATGGAACAGCCATTTCTAGAGTCAGAGTGACAGAGCAGAAAGAGCACTGGTTCTGAAGACAGAGGATTTGATTTAGATCCTACTTTTTGATAAGCACTTCTTCTATAACTTCCCCTTCCCTGTGCCTCAGTTTCATCATTTATAAAATGAGGCCATATAGTTCAAATATAATGTCTCTGATCTTCCAGCTCTAGAGCTGCAATCATGTAATTTTTATATAATAATAATAGTATTTTGTAGCTCTTTAAGGTTTGCACTGTATAATATCTTTTTTAAAGATCTTATTTATTTTGAGTTTTACAATTTTTCCCCTAATCTTCTTTCCATCCCCCCCACTCCCCACAGAAGGCAATTTGCCCATCTTGATATTGTTTCCATGGTACACATTGATCCAAGTTGAATGTGATGAGAGAGAAATCACATCCTTAAGAAAGAAACATAAAGTAAAAGAGATAGCAGGATCAGACTATAAGATATCAGTTGTATAAGCGATCTTGAAGGTAAAAAAAAAAAAAGCATAGTCATTGGATCTGAACTATTCAATATACCTAGTAGTGTTTGTGATTCTCTTCTTCACTACATTCAATTCCAATTATCCTGATCTATATGTGGCTCCTGGACCCAAATGGTTCTAGAGGATAAATTGAGGCTGGTGACTTTTCACAGCTCCCCCCACACAAATCCAATTCACTCACAAGTCATGGCATCACTTCCCCGATGTTATGGTTCTCTTTCAGAGCAAAAGACAAACCACAACAGCATCCAACAAATAGTGGTCTGTTCTCTGGTTAAATAGCTCTAATGACATCCATCAATTCACAGCAAATGGAGATGTTTTCAATACTGTGGACAAGTTCACTTACCCTGGCAGTGTCCTTTCCAAGGAGGAACACATTAACAATGAGGTTGACACTAGGATTGCCAGAGCTAGCTCAATATTTGGGAGGCTCTGAAAGAAACTGTGGGAAAGAAGAAGTATTAGACTGACCACCAAACTGAAGGTTTACAGAACTGACCTTACTGTGAAATCTGGACAGTCTACCAACACCATGTCAGGAAACTGAATCACTTCCATTTAAATTGTCTTAGGAAGAGTTTGAAGATGACCTGGCAGAAGAAGATGCCAGACACTGAGGTCCTTTCTCCAGCTAAACTGCCAAGCATTCAAACATTACTATTCAGGGCACAACTAGCATGAGTTGGCAACATTGTTAGAATGCCAGAAGTATGCTTGCCAAAAAGACTATTTTATGGAGAATTCACACAGGACAGGTGCTCACAAGAGGGTCAGAAGAGATATCAGGACATCCTGAAAGTCTCCCTTAAGATCTTTAGAATTGATTGTGTATCATGGTAGACACTGGCCCAAGATTGCCCAGCTTGGAGTGCCCTCATCAGAGAGGGGGCTGCAGTCTATGAGCAAAGCAGAATTAAAGCAGCTCAAAGGAAACATGACATATGTAAGTTTAGAATAGCAACTCCAGGTGTTCACATGGAATATTTGTATGGTAGAGAATTCCAAGCTTGTATTGGTCTGATCAGCCACAATTGGACACACTCTAATTTGCTTCAAACATGATAATGTCATTTTGGTCATCTTCTATAACAGAGGACAAGAACTAACCAACTTTAAAGGCAAAGAAACCAGAAGCAGCCCTTATGGTTAACAAGTTCTCCCATATAGTAGATAAAATCTACCTCTAATGCAACTTGCATCCCTTGTTCCTGGCAACCTCACTGAAGATAAAACAGAAAGATCCTTCCTGTATGTGACAGTTTTGAAAACCATTTGAAATCCATTCAATTTAATTCACTTATTAACATTTAATAGAATCAATTATCAATTTGAATCACAAATTCAATTTAGCATTTTTAGGTACCCAATAGAAGTTTGAGCTGCTCATTTTCTCTGTGATCCTTCTAGGGCATGGTTTCAGATTCCCCTCACCACCACACTCACTCTTTATAGGATTTTCTCTATATTGTAAATGCCTGTCTAAAAAGGAGAAACTTTTAAACTCCTAAAAGAAGAGAGCTTAACCTAGGATGGGTCTGTGAACTTCTTTTTATATATATTTTGATAACTATTTAAAAATAATTGGTTTCCTTTGTATTTTTGTGCATTTGTTTTATGTATTTAAAAACATTCTGACATAGGCTTTAAAAGGTTAAGAATCTCTGCTTTAAAAGGTCATTGAACTATTTTCTTGGCAGTTGTATTATAAAAGCCAATAGAACAAGCAATTTAGCTGATGGCAGAAAAAGGAATTCAGATTAGACAACAAGAAAAATAACCCCTCCCAATATTCATATTAAAAGAAAGAAAATGGGTTACCAGGGATAGTTATTAAGTCTCATTCTCTGGGAGTTTCCTAAAAAAAATGAAGTCCTTTTTCTGGGCACAGTTTTCAAGGTGTTCTTGGTAGAAGCCCATATCACCTCTAATGATGCCCTTTTAGATCTAGGGATCTTGCAAGAGGGCCCACCTCCTGAGCCAGAAACTCCACAGGGGCTGAGGGGCTGTGGCAGGACTAACAACCAGAGCTATTTGTGGCAAGCTGCTATTTATAATACAGGATTGCAGCCCTGCTCCCACCTAACAGCTGGCACTCGGTGGGGGCCCCTGGCTCTGTCTTCTGGTGCACAGAACAGAGTCAGAACAATTCATTATAGGAGTCTCTTTTCAGATTCCCAAGATGGGTGGAATCATAGAGGGAAGGAGCTGTTGTCTTTACTGGCATGTAGAATGACAATCAAAGGGATAAAGGCATAAACACAGGTACTAACAAGGCCTGAGACATGGGGAAAGGAAGAAAGCATGGAAGTGGGAGCTCCCCAGCCACCCTTGATCTAACTCAGATGCTCTTCCCAGTTAAGTCCAATGGGAGTAAAGGGATCTTGCTCCCTGAAAACAGAGAGGGGACTCCATGGTTCCTGACTGCTCTTCCCTTGCCCTTCTAATCTCACAGGTACTCCAGGAGGAGCTTGCCAGGCAATCAAATGATTGCCAGCAAAGGCCCAGGGGCTGCAGTGGGAGCCAGACCCTGATCCTTTGGCACTTCAATCAGATCCACATTCTTCTGCAGCAGGGGGATGAGGAAGCCCCTGCTGAGTGTGCCCATGCCACTCTCCTGATAGGAGTCTAAGTGTTTGAAGGTCCAGATGCCTGTCTGGCCATGCTCCGAGGCTGCCAGCAGTGATAAAAGAGCACACTGTCTCACTCCCTGCTTTGCCTGAAAGGCCACCAGGCATCTGGAAACCACAACTCTCCCTTTGAATCTCTTTGGCAGCATAGATTCTGTCCCCAGGGTACCTTGCTCTCTCACTGCTAGCAGTATCCTCAATAACCTATGTTGCCTACCCTCCACCCAAACAATTCAACAGTCCTATTATTGCTATTTCTACTGTTACTTTTTATAAGCATGCCCCAGTTTCTTTGATTAATAATAGAGATTGCCACATATCAGACATGGCTTAGGAGCAATCTGTCCTAGGGGTTGGAGGAACAAACAGGTAGAATCTCAACAAGATTTCAAACTATATATATTCCGGACCTTTTTCCCTAAGAAGAGCATTATCATTACTTAATTCAATTCAACTAGTAATTATTGAACACCAGTATCTACCTAGTGCTGTTTTTTATTGATTAATAGTGATTCCTCAGTTCTACTCTTGGCACCACTCCTAATCAGTCTACCTACCTCAAATTTCTCTGCTCTCCAGTTCATCTTTCATACTTTATACTATTGCCAAAATTATTTTCTTTGAGTCAATATGAACATATCACTCCTCTACTCAGTAAATTACATAGGTTCCCAGTTGTCTCTAATATCAAACACAAACTCTTTCTTTTTAGGTTTTTGCAAGGCAAATGGGGTTAAGTGGCTTGCCCAAGGCCATACAGCTAGGTAATTATTAAGTGTCTGAGGCCGGATTTGAACTCAGGTACTCCTGACTCCAGGGCCGTTGCTCTATCCACTGTGCTACCTAGCCTTCCCAACCACAAACTCTTTTAAAAGTCCATGATAATCTGGTTCCAATGTGTCCTGGGCAAACTCAATGGACATCATTCTTCCTCCCTTACTCTAAGATGAAAGTAAAGCCAGTTTCTTTTTCTCACAAATGATACTCCAATTCCCTCCTATGTGCCTTTGCATTTGCTTACTCATCAGTGTTGAGATTAAGCTTGTGACACTTCATGAGACGTGGAGTTCAGAAGCTGCTGGATGGAAAACATTTCAAAGTTATAGATTAAAATCCACTTCCTGCTTGACCATGGTTGGAGTGGTGATGGATAGGGAGAAACAGTTCTTTTCCCTCTTGTAGCTTAAGTTTCTAGATATAGATAGATAGATAGATAGATAGATAGATAGATAGATAGATAGATAGAGATAGATATAGATATATACACATACACACACATACATACACACACACATACACACACACACACACACACACACACAAAAACACACACATGCTCTGAAGACATTAGAGTAGTGGTTTACTAGGTCTTTTCCAGATCTGAGCCCTATTATCTAATCTGATGGGGACAATGATTCCAGTAAGACTTCAGAGGGAGATGAATTGTAAGAAAGTTGGGATTTCTACTGGGACCATAATGCTGGGTTGCGAGATGTTCAGAAAAAGGGAAGGAAATTTAAGAAGGGAAAGCCTGAGAGAAAGGAAATAATTAGAAATAAGCATGCTATACAGTTGGAGAGAATAAGGGAGATATTTCTGCTTAATCAGTTTTAAAACTGATTTAAAATTGATACTTTGTACACTGACTATTGTTTAGAACTTGGATATCTTGGGTTTATAGTTATGAATCACACTTCCTATTCCACAAAAGATTATAAAAATCATACTTCTAGAACCAAAAGGAACCTCAGAGACCATCTAAAGCCAATTCCTTTATTTTAGAAATGAAGAAATTGAGACCCAGGGAGATTATATGATTTGCCCAAGATTAAATAGGTTGTAGGAATCAAAAGTGAAACTTGAATACAAGTCTACCAATTTTAGAGTCAATGTTTCAATTGTATTGATTAGTTGTTTCTCCCTGAAACCTCCATAGGGGAAAAAGATAATGCTATTCACTGAGATTTTATGTTTCTTTATTTAGGCACAGTTAGAAAATCTCCTGTTTAACCTATATTTAAACTATCAGACACTTCCCTATATAGCTGAAGTGTTAATCAGGGGGTAAGGGAATAGAAAATTTGAATTTTCATCTGTATCCAGATGATTCTCAAACCTAACTGTCCAGTTCACCTGAATTCCAGTGTTGCATTGCCACCTGCTTACCAGATATCTCTACATAATCTGTAGATACTGCAAACTCAACATTTAAAACAGAACTCCCCCAAAGATGAGATACCAAAATGAATCTTTTTCCAAAGATTCTTATTTCTGTCCTTGCAATAACTCTGTTTTTAACCACAGAAGTCATCTTTGAAATTTTTCCCACCTCAATCCTCACCTCACCCCCATCTACCTGTATCTAATTACTACCCAATTGCTAAGACTACTTCCAAATACCTCTATTTTCCAATAACATAGCCTCTATCTTTCAGCAAACCCTCACTGTCTTTCATTTGGTCAATTGCTGTGACCTCCTAAATGATTTCTCTACTTTCCTATCTTAATCCTCCAATTTATCCTACAAACGAACTGTCAAAGTCATATTCCTGAAGTACACACCTGATCATGTTACTCCCCATTCTGAAATCTCAAATGGTTCCTATCATTCCTAGAATAAAATATAAACTCCTCCCCCTGGCTTTTAAAAACCCTCTATTTCTAGGCTTCTTTCATTCAGGGATACTGGCCTATACTCTATTCCCCATTCATGACATCCTATCTCCTGCTTTTCATCTTTCTGTGCCCCGGTATATATGCACAGATGTTCCACCATATTTGGAATTCTTTTCCTTCTCATTTTTAGCTCTTAGCATGCCTCCACATCATAGCTTGGGTGCCACATCATATGGGCCTTTCAAGATTCTCCCATTTCAGTGTTAGCCTTGGAAAATTACTTTGCATATACTTTGAATTTACTTACTTTGAGGCACTAGAATAATAGTTTCTCATTCTTAGAATGAGAAAGAATCCTCAATACCTAACACAGACTTAAATATAGTTGGCACTTGGTAAATACTTATTGAACTGAATTGAAATACACTTCTTAAATCCAAAGAGATTTCTCCCATGGTAGGCACAAAAGAGAACCTCTAAAGAAAAACTTCACCCACTTTTGTCCTCAGTCCCTGATTCTATACTTTTCTCCCAAACTCCTCCTTTCCACTGCTCATTCTCCATTCATTTCTACAAATATTAGATGGGCACATGCATGCACAGTGTTCTGTGTTCACCTGCTGTCACACCTATTTATTCACTGTAATTACAAAGCAGTTCCTCTAAAGGAAAAAGAGAAAGTAATCAGGATATCTTGGGGGGTAATATAAGAACAATGTTTATATTCATGACCTAATTCTAGAAACCCACGAAGCCCCTGGAGAATAATTAATTAAATGGTTATCAGCATGGCTGGTTTAGCTTTTTCTCTCTCCCCTCACTCTTTCTGTCTCTCCATTGCAGCTACTCCCTCCCATTCAAGACTTTCATTGTTCCTTCTGGTTTAGAACCTTCATTTTATTTCCCCTGGCAATGGAATGTGGATTTATTTTTAAGAAAGTAAAACTCTTAAGGGTTTTTTCTCTTAGTCACCATGTTGTTTCTATATTTAGTGATTTTATTAAGGAGATAATTTACGTAAATTCCATACCAGGGCCCTGCTGAGTAGCAAGCTATTTAATTCCATTCTTCTTATTAGGGAAAACAGACATGCCAAATGAGATTTAGAGACCAGACAGATGAATTTACTTCTATGCTGAAGTAGGGCCTGGGGCTTGGAAACACAAACTAGGGGAACTGGGAAGAACAGAACATTGTGTGCAGGCACTAATCTAAGGAAGGAAATTCCCAAAAACAAAAAAAAAAATTTGTCACTACTGAATTTCAATGAGGAGCAAAGGCCATAGTCTTCAAACAGTATCTGTAGATCTAATATAGAAAAGCCTCTTCTTCTTCTACCTATCCCTATCAGCAACCCTTGAGCACAACTAATTCATGGATTCCTCAGTTGTTAAAGGTGGAAGGAATCTCAGTGATATCTAGGTCAACCACTGAATTTTTCAGATGGGAAAACCAAGACCCAGAGAGGTAATAGAACTTCAGATGAAATTAGTTATCTATTATATGCAAAATCTACTCAAAGTGCCACTGAAACAATGATACAAATAGAAGAATCTCTGCCTTCAAAGATTTTTGAATTGACAGTGGCAAAACTTGGATTCAAACCTTGAATCAAGTGAATATGTCTTATTAAATATGTAATTAGGATCAAAAATCTAGCCCTTAAAAGAACCTTAGAAGAAATTTAGTTCTAGGGCAACTAGGTGGCACAGTGGATAGAGCACCAGCCCTGGAGTCAGGAGGACCTGAGTTCAAATGTGACCTCAGACACTTAATAATTGCCTAGCTGTGTGACCTTGAGCAAGTCACTTAATCAAATTGCCTTGAAAAAGAAACAAAAACAATCAAAAAGAGCAATCTAGCTCATTTAAGGACATGGAGTCCCAAAGATGACAAAGAATTTGTCCAAGGACACAGAATCAGTAAAAGACATCACTGGAATTCAAACCCTCTCACTCCAAAACTAGATTACTGGCAGTTGTATGAACTACTGATAAAATGTTCTTTCTACCATGTTAGAAAAAGTAGTTTTGCCCCTTCAAACTTTTGGGTAGTGGCTTCATCTTCTCCGTGTGACTCTATCATTTTGGTTTTTCATCATTTATTTTTTAAGTTCTTAATAAATATACTTTCAATAAAACATATATACTATATATAAATTAATCTATATTGAATTATTGAATTCAGTATGTCCATCATTTCATTGATACATGTTCCTCCCTCTACCAATGCAAATTGCAACCCTCATCTTCTCACCATTGCCTTAAGAGATGATTTTCCTAAGCTGTGGTGCTCCCCAAAAAATTATTATAGCTATTTTTGGTCAACATTTTAGTGAAAAACTTTTCTGAATTTACCTACACTGGTATATTTTAGACAAAAAATCCATCACAGGTCTTATGTCCAAAGGCTTTTCAGCTTGGTGAGAAACTATCAATCAGCATTCATTTATTAAGCACCTACAATGTGCCAGGACCTTTCAAGCAGTCTAGAATACAGAAACAAAAGTGAAGGAGTCCCTCTCTTCAAGCTTATTTTAGAAGAGAGGCAACACATGTATGTGTGGGCATTATATAGCTATACAAAATGTATCCAAAACAGATGAAGGTAATATGAAAGAAAGAAGGGAAAGATCAAAAGGCACTAGCAGCTGGACCAATACAGAAAGTCTTCATGTAGAAGGTGGCAGGTATGCCCCACTGACAACATTTTTGATATCTCAGGGTCCCTTCTTCCCCATGTTGAAGAATAAGAGGACCTTAATGAAATACCCTCACTGCTGTCAAATGCTAAATTAGAAAGTCATTGTTTTCTTTACAGGAAGATGAGACACAGTTGTTTGGAGTCTCAGGCAGAATTTTACATCCCTACTTCCTTTCAATAAGGCTATAGTTCTCAACCCTAGAAGCTCCTAACCCAAAAACAGCTCCTCTGTTCTCTGGCACAGCAGAATCAGACACATGCAGCCTGTGAGCAAGTGAATGAGCCCATATTTCATCTTCCCCAGAAGCCTTTGGAGACTTTACCTCCTGCCAATGAACATTCAATCAACTCCAAATCTTTTCCTCCTAAATACATCTGGATCTGGCTGTGCTCTCTAAGTAGGGGTGATCATGAGTGAGAGACAGACTAAACAGTCATCATCAGCATGGCACATAGCCCTCCACCCTTGCTTTATTAAGCCTCTCTCCACCTGCCCCCTATTCAGATGTCTTTGCAGGAAGGCTGTATACTGAACAGTGGGGGAAAGATACACAGTCCTGGTTTTGATGAAGAGAACGCTACTATCGTTTTATTTCCCAATCTATTTTAAAACTGTTTGTAAAAGCCTTCTGAGAAGTCTGAAGGAAAACAGCAACTATGGCTAATCGTCTTCTGTCCCCAACTGACTTTGTGCTTTTCTATTCCACCAACATTGATTTTTTTTGTATTTTGTTTTTAATTTAGCTTTAGAGGAACTGAGACATAGCTCAAAGTAAAGTAATGAGCTTAACTGAAACTAAAGGGCTGAGAATTCTAATCTCAGCTCTCTCTCTCTCTCTCTCTCTCTCTCTGAGGGGACCACTGGGTCGATGTGCCTCAGTCTTGCCCTCTTGGAAAAAGGGATTAACTTTAATATGCCTTCTAGAGTGGCTATAGACAACTAGTAAAATGAATATTTTAAAAGCCCTAAAAATAGAAATGAGCTGAGAAACTGGAAATAATTATTTCTAGTCTCAATGAGGCATGGTAGGAAGAATGAATGAATGAATGTACTCCTTAATGATTATGATTAAGCACCAACTCAGTGTCAGACACACATAACGGATACAAACAAAAAAGGGAAATAGCCCCTGCCTTCCAGAACTTTATATTCTTATAGAGGTAAACAGTCCATAAGAGAATAGTAGCCAGAAAAGAGAGTTTTAGTCTGGGAGGTATCAGAGATAGGCAATGGGGCAATAATGTAGTAGAGTTTCCTGATCCATCCAGAAGCATTGGAAATATTTGAATCCTTTTCCCAGAGCAAGAAGTGAAAAGTGGAGGGGGGGGGAGCAATACATATTCAGTGGCTGGGCAGATGGCAAGATGTCTAGATGGATATATTGAAGAATGGTCTCTGCTTCATGCTAAGAATAGTAGATTGGTTAAATTTGTACTTACTCACCAATCAGGACAGCCAAGTGTGGGGGCAGAGATCTAAAGTTGAATACACTAATATCCCTAGGAAAGAGTACATGCTCTATGAAGATATGAGCTGAAGAATGTTATTCCAGATAGAGAGATGGGGAAAGGAGACAAAAGTAGAGTAGATGGCAAGATATCTAGAGTGGACATAAGAAAAGAGTATCAGGAAACTGGGGGCCCACTCTTGGTTCTTCCACTTTGAATGACACTCCATTATGTCAATCCAAATTGTGCCAAAAAGTGAAATTCCAGGTACCCTGGTTTTAGTTCAACTCAACAAGTATTTAGTAAGTAATTATTAGGCACAAGTAATGGGAGTAGAAAAATGTATACACCAATGGTAAGGAAAGATGCAAAAGTTTACAAAGATAAGTAAATGCAAATTACCTTGAGGAGGAAGAGAACACTAAAAACAGGAAGAAAAGCTGGTACCTTAGTTGGACCTTTGAAGGAAACTAAGAATTCAAGTGAAGTGAAGAGGGAATGAACTCCAACTATATAGGTATAAAATAGAATTTCAAGTTGGGGAACAATAAGCCTAGTTAGACTGAAGAGTGGGTGAATGAATGTACTGTGAAATGTGTTAACAAAAGCTTAGGAAGGTACTACTAAGCCAGAAAGCTTTTGAGCTTAACATCATCAACATATTGATTTTCTGATATCTGAGAATCAAAACAGTTAAATTCAGAAAGATTCATCAAGAAAAAAGTCAACTACAACCTTTTTTATGCTTAGCATCTGAACAAGAATTTATTAAATACCTACCTTAGGACAGTAATTTAGAAAACAATGTGTGGGCTATACTGGAGGAAAGAAATCAAAAGCAGAGAATCCTCTCTCTACAATTGTAGAAGCCACTCCATTCAAGTCACTTTGAGTATCATAGGTCACTGACTAAAAGATGAAAAGAAAAGAAAATAAGTATAAGGAATTTATTTTTTCCTAGATCTAGATTTATTCAATGTATGGAAAAGAAACACATTATGTTGTCAATAAAACAAAGTGAAAAAAAGTGAAAGGTACTGAGCTTTGATGCCAGTTGACTGTCTCAAACTCTAGTTTGAACTGATTTTCTGAAATAGAACTGATTTTCTTTCCAATCTCTTTCCCCCACTAAACTTCCCTATTTTCTTTTGAGGGATCCATCATCCTTCCATTCATTCAAGTTCACTACTTCAGAACTCCACTCCCTTTTCCAAGTCTTGTCAGTTATGCCTCTACAACATCCATCCTCTGGTGCAATAAGAAAGGCACTGGATTTTGAGTTGGAGGATCTGTATTTAGATTCTGGGTTTCTACCTTTGTGATTGTGGACAAACTTTGGCTTTCTGTATTCCAAAGTCTTGTCCTTGAAATGAGGAGATTGGCTAAATAATTTATGAGATCTCCAAGCCTATAATCTCACCAATACATTGCAAACTTTAATCAATGAGTTGTGCTTCATGTCAGAGGAAGTTCCTATACTGGTGAAATCATGTGTTTTTTAAAGCATCAGAGAATTATCACAACTTGTGAGTTCCCTCCTGGACAAAAATGGACTAAATTATCTATAAGACCTCTTTCAGCTTTGACATTCTATTAAACATGTAAACAGTTATCAAGCATCCATTGCATGCTAAGTACTGGAGATACAAGTATAAAGAATAAAACAATCTCCACCCATGAGGGACTTGCAATCAAATGGGGGAAACAAAAAGTACCAAAATAAATACATATAGATTAAGTATAAGGAGAACAAATGCCAACACAAATAAATGCAAAGAAAATTAATATGAGGAGCTTGAAATGACACTACTTTGGGGGGATAAGGAAAACTTCCATGTAGAAGGTTATGCTTGAACTATGTATTGAAGGAAGAGAGGAATCTCATGAGGCTGGCATGAGAAAGAAGTAAATTTAAGTCATGGCAGACTGGAATGGGCTGGGGGGTAGGGGCAAGAGAGAGACCAATGTGAAGACAAATAAATGGAATGTAATTTCATAAGTGAAGAGTTAAGAGGAAACTAGTTTATCTGGATTGCAAAGTGAAACAGGGAAAGAGTATGGAAAGACAGAAGTCAGATTATGAAGAACTTAAAAACTTAACATGAGAATTTGTATTTGATCACTGAGGTAATGATCAGAACTGTAACAGTATCTGATCATCTTCTTTATTAATGAAAACATCCTTGGTAAATGCTTTCACTCTGGTTCATCTTGTGCCATCCAAGAATTTCATGTCTAGTGGAACAGTATGAATATCCCCAGTCATCCCTCTTAATCATGATTCCAATTCCAAAAACCAACAAAATAGAACTGTGTCCTATTTCACTTATTCCTAGTTGGAGCATCCAGGCAACTTGGGCCTGCTTTGAATACTCTAATTTTTTCAAAGTTTATGATTGTAGTAAATGATGCCAACTAGTGATCAGACAGAGTTATTGCTGGGCAACTTTCAGGAAACCAAAGTCTTTGCATTCTGGGGGGGGCTATGTTTGGAAGTCTGAGAGTAAAAGTCATACTGACAATTAGCCTGACAACAGTCAGACTTAGATATACCATGGTGTCACAACCTGGTGTTGCTGAAAATTTGTGATTACTTACCAATGATGTGTGAGGAAAAATAGTACTGGTGATTAGTTCATTGGGAAACAGGTCTGGATATACTGTGGGGTCACCATTCTGTCACCAAATATCACATACTGATGTTTTGCTTAATGATATGGAAGAGGAAACCATACAAAAGCCAAGAGACTCCTACAGTATTCAGACCATCTCCAGAAGTCCTGTTTCCTATCAAATCAGACCATGGGGTGAAATGATTCCAGAAAAGGAAAGTGAGAAGGATGTCTTTACACAACATATAATTAATGTACTGTGCAAGTCATGCCACCAATAATTTGGTTGTTGTGGTTGTTTTCAAAATAGAAGGACAACTATTGCTGAGGTAAAATGAAGCCATTTAGCTTTTTTGAAAAGGGAAGTGATATGATCTACATTTCAGGAAAATCACTTAAGCAATGTTTGCAGATCGAATGGAGTAAGGAGATACTTGAAGCATGTTGAGATAATTTTGAAGAAATTGATATAATCGAGCCAGGAGGTGAAAACAGTTTAAATTAAAGCAGCAACTATTTGAGCAGAGAGAACGGATAAAATGAAAAAGTTGTTGTGGAGTTAGAAATAGATTTAATAATTATGACTCACTGGATTCATCAAATTTCTAACATGCTAGTGTAATACTGCCTTAGCTCCACCAACTCTGGGCTCTGACAAAGAAATCAAGACACAAACCAAATGTCTAAGGTCACTCAGTATCCTCCTCTTCTTTAATCCATGAAGAAGAGGTCATTGCCCTGATTTTGGGACTAATGTCATTTATAAAACTGTCCTTTCATTTTAAGAGATCGTAGACAAAAGAAACCATGCAAAAGGACTTGGCATTAGGAAGATTTCAGTTCAGGTTCTGTTTGACTAGATGACCTTGGGAAAGTTCACTTTAAACACTCAATGCCCTAAGGAATTCTCTAAGACTAAACTGTAGAAAAAATATTGATGTCCATTGGAAGAGAAAGCACTTCAGCAGGATATCTCTGCCTTAATGAAATCCCAATTTTTTCCAAAACAAAAAATACCAAGGGAAGTGAGGGAAGGTGGCAATACTAGAGGATTCCACAAAGTACTGAAACTCCTGAAGTCAAGATAATATGATCGAGATATGCACAAGGTGCTAAATTGCTGAAAATGGCAAGAATTGCAGTATAGAGTCAGTCATCCTTCATTTTTCTTCTGCACTCTCCTTCACTCTCTTCCAAAAGAGTAGGCTAGTGTCTTCCCCAAGTTTTCAGGTTTATCCTGAATTTTAAAAATTGGGTTTAGTGTGTGTGTGTGTGTGTGTGTGTGTGTGTGTGTGTGTGTGTGTGTGTGTGTGTTTTGAAATATTACTTTGTTCTTAAACTAGCAATTGTAATTAAAATCTATTAGCCACCTACAATGTTAATTTGTGAATAATGTTGTTGCAATGCAATTATGAAGGGGTGATTGAGTTGGAGGCTATCTGAGGATGTGTCTATGTGTGTGATGAGAGGGAGAGGGAAAGGGAGAGGGGGAGAGGGAGGAGAGAGAGACAGAGAGACAGAGAGACAGAGACAGAGAGAGATTTAAAACTTTGTATTTTGCCAGAGTGTGATCTTAGGATGGGGGTTCAGATCTACAGAAGAGAGTTGCTAATTCATTTTTACAGCTTCCCCAAGGCAAAGATAAAACTTGAACTAGGGTTTTTCTAGTTAATGACTCAGCAACAACACAGATTGGAAACTCTGATATATTACTGGGATTAGTTTGAGAGGAAAGTCACTTCCAAAAGAAAGGAACTAAGGGCTAATCTAAAAAGAACATCATATCCAAAGAAAGAGGAGAAAGCTGGTTCCCCAAAAATGGAGGGGCAAGTTCCTAAGAATGAATGAAAGCCATGTCTTCCTGATAAATAACACAGACTAGCACCATCACCACTGCTAGAAGACCATGAGAGACTGGACTTCCTTTCATTTTCTCCTGTCAAGTAGGGCTAATGATATCCCATCTTGCATGGAAACCATTATATTTCATTAGATTAAAAAAAATAGTGTCAGAGCTAATTAAAAATGGAAGAAGAGGGGCGGCTAGGTGGCTCAGTGGATAGAGCACCGGCCCTGGAGTCAGGAGTACCTGGGTTCAAATCCAGCCTCAGACACTTAATAATTCCCTAACTGTGTGGCCTTGGGCAAGCCACTTAACCCCATTGCCTTGCAAAAACTAAAAAACAACAACAACAACAAAAACCCCTCTTATCTTCTATCTTCTGGTTGATTGACCATTAGTAAGTCCCTCAGTGCTTCTGGATGATTCTCTAAGATTACAAAATATAAAAGAGTTGCCATAGACAGTTCTCCCTCTACCAATGAAATCATGGATCAGTCCTGGTAACTGTAATATTATATTTGTGTCATTTTTAAGTACTTCTACCTCAGTGAGGTAGGCAGTATTGACATTATTCACATATCACAGATGAAGAAATTGAGGATCAGACAGGATAAGTATTTTCATCAGTTTATCAGTGGGGGATCCAGAAATCAAACTCAAATCTTTTGGCTTGAAAGTAGCCCATCATCCCCTATGTACTGCCCTACAATTCCCACAATTTTCTTCAAGCAGAGACTCTGACCCAGTCAATAGTTTGATTCCTATTCTCTACCCTCATCAGCAGGTCTGGCTAGTCTTGAGCCATATCCAAGACTGCCTTCTGAGTCTTGAAAGCTGAGTGCAGTGGAGGAGGGGAAGGGCCAGTGGGGTCAGGGGACTGATTGGGAGTGGGAGTGGGAGTCGTATGGGAGTGGGAGATTCCTCTAGTTTTCAAAGTGGATTGAGCCAAGGCACACATATCGATCATTAGAAATGGCGTGGGTCTCCTTAACTTTCTGGCTCTCTCTGAATCACATTGACACCCTTAGTTGAGTCTGGCTGGACACACACATACACACACTCTCACACACATCCATACACTCCAAAGATGTTGTTTAGCATCTTGTCAGGCACTGTAAATTGCCCAGACAGCAGCCCGGAGGAGTTGGTATTCACTACTGAGACTGCAGTACAGATTAAAAAGTTTGCTGCCAGAATGTAGCTCTCTCACTCTCCAAACTCCTCAGTATACCACCACTCCCACTTCTTTTCCCCTCAATTGGTAGCCTATACTGACAGCCAAGGGGATGGAGCTCAACAGAGCAATTACATTGAGGTTGAGCCCTGGAGGCCTGAAATGAGCAATGTATTGGAGCCTAGATCCCATTCTTTGCCCTTTCCACCCTCCCAGCTCCCATTCCCTGTCCCCATACACCTTTCTGTATTCAACATTCATTGATCTTAGACAGTACCAGTGGACCAAGAAAATAAATAAAAGCGATTTGTTCCCACTAATCTGAAAGCAACATCAGCTATCCCAAAGCAAAGTCAACTCACTCTCCCTCACCCCCACCTATGCCTCAGGCTTTCTTGAGTACAAATCTAATTATTGTTGGGCTACCCAAAGGTTTTCATCAAAGAAACTCAAACTAGACCAAGGAATTTCCTGTTGGTTTATTTTTAGGAGTAGGAGGGGGTGGGCAGAGGGGGAACATTAGTAGCCAGGTAATGGGGATCAAGAATCAAGGACTCCAGAAGCCAGGAAAAGGACAAGGTTGGCATATATTCTCCCTGCAACAGAGTCTGGCCACCCCCAGAATGATACTTCTCTTCCAGCTTCCCTCTTTTGAATAATATGTTTTCTCTGCTTCTGCATTCCAGGTCCAAGTCTCCACATTAACATGTATATTGCTTGGTTAAAGGCTATCTAACCATGGGTTCTAAATAACTGGGAAATGACAGAGAAGTGATGAGGGTAAAATGAATGAAGAGCTTGTCAAAATCTCCCAACTGCCTTTGTCATTGATAAATAAGCAAAGAAACATACTGAGGTCTCTGGGTTTTCTTTCTTCTAGACTGCCAACTATCCTCTTATTTTGTTTTTTTAGTTTTTGCAAGGTAATGGGGTTAAGTGGCTTGCCCAAGGTCACACAGCTAGGTAATTATTAAGTGTCTGAGGTCGGATTTGAACTCAAGTACTCCTGACTCCAGGGCTGGTGCTTTATCCACCTAGCCGCCCCCCAACTATCCTATCTTAAAGAGAAGCTAAGAGGAGCACAGCCATAGAAGTCAGCTTTGTTAGAGGTTTTGGAGATTACCCAGTTCTTGACCAGATGAGGAAACTGAAGTTCAGCTACAGATGGGGGGGGGGGGGGGGGACAGAGACACAGAGACACAGAGACAAAGACAGCAGAGACAGAAGGAGAGGAGAGAGATTGTGATTTACCCTGATTCCCTTATCTTACAGCACTATCCTCAGTAACTAGATCACTTCTGTGATTGCATGTGCAAAGACCTAATGGACAGCTCCACCTGGATGACCAGTCAGAGCCCCAAACCAAATTTCAACAATTGAACAAACACTCATTAAACAGGAAGATCTGAGTCTAAATACAGCCTTAGACATTTACTGTGTGACTCAAGGCAAGCCACTTAAATGCTTTTTGCCTCAGTTGTCTGAACTGTAAAATGACAGTAATTATAGCATCTGTTTCATTGAATTATTGTGGGGTCAAGTGAAACACTGTTTGTAAAGTGCTTAGCACAGTGCCTTCCACATAAAGCATGTTATAGAAATGCTAGCCAGAAAAAAAACTGTGCTAGAGACTGGGCTTACAAAGATAAAAGGGGGAAAAACAGTTCCTGCACTCAAGGAACTGAGTTCCTAGAAAGGGTGAAGGATAACATATTTCATGAGATAAAAGGTATATTTTGAAGGGGATGTCTAAAACTGCTCTTGTTCATGACTTCCCAAGGATTCTCCATTCTCTCAGTCACTCAAGCTGGAAACCTTAATCATTTTTAACTCTTTCTTCTCTCATCCCCCTTCATCCCCCCTACATTCAACTAGTTCCCATGTCCTGCTAATCTCACCTCCTGCAATATTTTTCACATCCAGTCCTATCCCTTCTCTTACATGAGAAGCAAACTAATTTAGATGTCCATTACCTGTTAATAGAATAGATAACGTTTATGTTGCCTGGATAATATTATATTTGTGGCTTGATAACTCCTGCTTCCCCCACTGCTAGTTAATCCTACACATGACTATCAGATTAATCTATCCCTAATATATCTCTGATCATACCTCTTCCCCATTTAAAATAGAAGGCAGCAAGCAATATTCACCCATTGCCAAATGGGGCAAAAAAAGTCAAAATTTCGTAATCTGACATTCAAGATCTTTTTCCAATATGGTTCTAACCTCACATTACTTAACTTTTTAAATGATCTTATCAGACTGAACTTTTCTGTTTTCTGACCATTCTTATTTCTCTCTACATACTCAAGCATTCTATGCACTGTATATTGAATTGCCTGCCTTCCACTTCCCTCCCAATACTCCTCACTCCAATGTCCTATTTCAGTCTATGAAAATGCTACTTATCCTTCAATGTCCAGCTAAATATCCATGAAACCTCTTCTGATAATGAAATCTTCTTTCCCCCCAAATTAGAAGTGATCTCTCCTCCTCAGATCTCTCAAAACATTTACTGTATAGAGGCTATGATGATGTTTGTTTGTCTTTAATTTCTGAAGACCATGACATGCATGTGAATTGGATGTGAGTGAGGGGGTACAAAACAGTTTAGGGATAAGAACACTAGATTTAGTGGTAGAAGAAATGTGGGTTCAAACTCTGCCTCTGACATTATTAATTGTACAAGCATAAGCAAATCATTTAGTAGCCCCCCCCCCCAACCACTTCTGCAACCTATAAAAAGAAAATGATACCTGTAGTACCAATCTCACAGATTTGGTTTGAAGCTCAAATGAGACAATATCCACAAATTCAATTGTGAATCTTAAAGTGAAAGCAGATAAGCATTGGCTATTGTTATTTG
The DNA here is from genome assembly GCF_037893015.1 of Macrotis lagotis. Lineage (NCBI taxonomy): Eukaryota > Metazoa > Chordata > Mammalia > Peramelemorphia > Peramelidae > Macrotis > Macrotis lagotis. The sequence goes on along the minus strand of NC_133658.1, from coordinate 148,741,804 downwards.
TCTCTCTGTTAAGTGTAGAGGCTATGACCAAGATTCAGCCTGGGCAATTTAGTGAGAAGAATTAATAACAGAAGCTCTCAGGAGTTCCTGAATAGTGAACTATGAGGTCCCAGGAGAGGAGGGAAACACATGGTTCAAGAGGTAGTAACAGTTAGAAACATCTAGAAAGTAGTAAGAATTCCTGAAGAGAAGTAGAAAGAATCTTCTAGAAATACAAGGGGGTTGACTTGAACATCACCACCTAGAGAAGAAAGAGAGTTCTTGGATAGAGCTTGATGAAAAGAAGCTGAACAATGTCTTCTATAAAGAAGAGAAATTGGGGTGGCTAGGTGGCACAGTGGATAAAGCATCAGCCCTGGAGTCAGGAGTACCTGGGTTCATATCCAGTCTTAGCCACTTAATAATGACCTAGCTGTGTGGCCTTGGGCAAGCCATTTAACCTCATTTGCCTTGGAAAAACCTAAAAAAAAAAACAAAAACAAAAAACAAACAAAAAAAGAAGTTAAATTAAATTATTTCCCCCTCCTCCCTTTAAAAGTTATTCAGGGGGGCATTCTAGGTGGCACAGTGGGTAGAGCACCAGCCATGGAGCCAGAAGGACCTGAGTTCAAATGTGACCTCAGGCATTTAATGATTAGCTAGCTGTGTGGCCTTGGACAAGTCACTTAACCCCATTCCCTTAAAAATAATATTTTTTAATAAAAATTATTCAGATAGTGCTGGTCATTCTTCCAGGGGGGGTCTCAACTTACTTGGAAAAGGAATCCTGTGAGAGAGTAGAACACCTAGGGAAACAAAAACGTCTCCCAAGCTGCTGAATTTGCAACATTCATTCAGTAGAATAAAATAAAGGTTGCCTTATTTTATAAGCTGTGTTACTTTGGAGGTTTGAAAGGGACCCTATTGCCTACATTTTGAAGCCCTGAGTAGGAATAAGACTAAGGTTGCATCCATGACCCAATTAATGTGAATAAAGAATTCCCTGAAGCAGTTATATTATTTGAATTTGCACTGTATATGTCCACTGGGCTGGAACAAATTATCAAATTTTACATGATTATAACTTCAAATAGTGTGGATTTGAATACATGTGACCACTTCAGGGAATTAATTTTTCATATTAATTGGGACCTAGCTGTATTAGCTAAAATTTATATACCACTTTAAGGTTCACTAAATGTTTTACAAATATCATCTCATTTTATTCTCACAACAACTCTGGGAGGGGTTGTTAGCCTCAATTTACTGATGAGGAAACTGAAGCAAATTGAGGTTAAGTGACTTTCTCAGGGTAACAAAGCTGGCAAGCCACTGCAGACATTTTGGTTTCAGGTCTTCCTGACAGCAGGAACAATGTTCTATCCATTGAGCCATCTTGCTACCTAGGATTAAATTAGAGCTTCTCAAGGGAAATTAGGGAGAGTCATGAGGCAAAGGGTTTAAATTTCTAAGGAACCCCCCCAAGATTGAACCTAATCTTTTTAGGTACATGTAACTGGGAGTTCTGGGGCACAGGTTACAAATGAATTTAACATAGTCTAATTTGTATCATTCATCATAATTCTCCCCTGTTGTCATATCATCATATGGAAATGACCCTGAGTTCTTGAATACTGTTTGTTTTTGTTTGTTTTTTTGCAAGGCAATTAGGTTAAGTGGCTTGATCAAGGTCACACAGTTAGGTAATTATTAAGTGTCTGAGATCAAATTTTGAACTCAGATCCTCCTGACTCCAGGGCCAATGCTCTATCCACTGGACCACCTAACTGCCCCCAGTTCTTGAATACTGTGGCAGAACAGAATAAATTCTGGAAAACTTCAAGTATGAGATCCAAAAATAATGATATAAGATATAGATCTGAGTATTAGCTTAGTGAAATTAGGAAAGTTAGGTAATCAATCAATAAGCACCTACTATGTTCTTTGCTAAGCACTAAGAAAAGTGAAAGATGGTCCCTGCCCTTGAGAAGTTCACTATCTATTGGAAGAGACAAAATGAAAATAATTACATACAAATAAGCTATATACAAGATAAATAGGAAACAAGTGAGAGAGTAGGGATTAGAATTAAAAGGAGTTGGAAAAAGTCTCCTGTAGAAAGTAAGATTTTAACAAAAACTTAAAGGAAGCCAGGACAGAGAAATAAGGAGGGAAAGCATTCCAGGAATAGGGAGATAGCCAGGGGAAATGCCCAGGACATGGAGAGATGAAGTGTCTTATCTGAAGAAGAGCAAAGAGGAAAGAATCATAGCCAGTTTGGCCCCAGAGTGATGAATTATTTAATCATAGAAGCTCATGGAGACAACCTACCAAGATGAAACAAGGTCAAAATGTACATTGGCTGGAGATCATTTGATGCTTAGTACATCACACATCCTTGGAATTTTGAAGTGAATAAGAGTTTTGTATAATATTTGATAAGTACCTATATTGTTTTATTATATTTAACTATTTTATTATACTTTAAATTATATGAATAGATAAATATATGTGTTTGTATAATTTTTTAAACTGTGCAGCAGAAAGAGCATTGGACTAGGAATCAGGAGATTTGGGTTCTAGTCCTGGATCAAGTACTAACTAACTATGTGACTTTGCACAACTCTCTTCCCTGAGTTTCAGCTTCTTTTATAAATCAAGGATTGAATTTAACAATGGCCAAGGTCCCTTGTAACTGGCATGTTCTTTGATTCATAAAATATTTGATCATGTTTATCACTCTGGACCTGGGGAGCTATTTTCTGTAATGGGTGAATTCTTGAGGGGGAAGAACAGCCTGATAAGCTTTTTGGCTAAAACATCAAGAGAAGAAAAAGCAAATGCATTATCTGTAAGTTAAAAATCCCAATGCCTGTTTTAATCACAGTCAAGGTTTCACTGAGGGTATAGTGGAGAGTGGATAGTATTTGGAGTCAGAAGATAGAGGATCAAATCTAGGTTCTGCTGCTTACTACCCTGGAGTTCTTTTGGCGGACCTCTTGAACTCTTTGTGTCCCAATATTTCCATCTGTAAACCAGTGGGAAGAGTTTTAAAGTTGTAAAATTTGGGGCCAACACAAAACTTCAGAGTAGACAGAATCAGATTAAAATGTTTTAAAAACTAATTTAAAATATAACAAAAGAAAATATTAATTAGTAGTTTTATAAATCAATATGCTGATGCAAGGATCTATTTGAATTTGACATCACTAAATGACTTCTAAGGTCTTTCCAATTCTTAATCTGTAATGCTAAGGCTCAGGATGAGTTTTATGATACCAGACCACTGGGCAACATTTTTAGGAACATTGCTACTCTTTCCTACCCATAATGCCTATCTACCTTCTGGGTTAGTAGGATCTTAGCCAGGGCTCCATAAGATAATTAGCACAAGTTTAAACATCATAAATTCATGACTGGCACAAATTATCAGATCTTTTTCTGGTACAGAGAGCATGAGTTTAAGGAGGTACCAGTACTGGATGATGCAGGAGCTGATGCAAAATGTCTCCAGAGGAATCAATTAACCAGGCCTCCCCTTTCTATAATCAGCAGATGCCAGACTCAAATTTAAATAGCCCCTGGGCCCTGCGTTTGACCTTTAGGCTATCTGGCATCCAAGCAGGACCAGGGTCTTATCATCTGCCCATGATATCCATCATTCCTCACTAAACACCAGATTAGGCCCTGTGGAGATCTTCATGCTAGAATATATAATCAACTCAAGATAATGTGAATAAGCATTTCTTTAATATTTTAAAGTTTGTAAAGTACTTTGAAAATATTTCATTTATCTTCACAACAACTCTGGGAGGTAGATGCTATCATAATCCTCATTTTACAGATGAAGAAACTAAGGCAGGAAATGGTTAAAGTGACTTGCCCAGGGTCACAAAGTAAGTGTCTGAGGCTAAATTTCACCTCAGGTTTTCCTGACTCCAGACTCAATTCTCTATCCACTGTACCACCCATCTGTATGATTTTCAGGGAAGACTAGGTGTGAGAGCTTGCTGAACCTTTTTCAAAGTTGTTCAACTACCTTTGGTGTCCACCTCTCATCCAACTCTTGCTTGTGGCTCTAAGAAGTTGTATCCTGCACAGTGAGTAGACACAACCAACTTGGCAGGTGGTCTAAATTACATTGAGATTAACTGACAGACCTCAAGCCCATGGGTGAGTTAGGAGGGTTTCTACTCCAAGCATATCAAGATGTCCCCTAGCAGAATGGGTGAGTGAAAACAATCAGTTCCATGAAGGTGGTTGAAGCAGACTCTGTGGAGCATGTAGAGATTAGTCTGGCATTGGAGACAAGTTCATCTACTGCATCACAGATTATCTGCAGTCATGTCATTGGACAACTCTGTCTCAAATTCTTTTCTTGAACAATTCAAGATATCAGCCATGATGCTATTTGATGTCCTTCAAAAATGAAGGACCAACAACTCTATTCTCTGTTCTCTACCTCCTGCTCAATTTATGATAATTTAATTAAGAATATCTCTGCTCCCAAGAAGAGATTGACAATCAACTGTCCTCTGTCTCCATTAAGAATTTCTGACAATCTGGGGCAGCTAGGTGGCACAGAGTCAAGAGTACCTGAGGTCAAATCCGGCCTCAGACACTTAATAATTACCTAGCTGTGTGGCCTTGGGCAAGCCACTTAACCCCATTGCCTTGCAAAAAAAAAAAAACCTAAAAAAAAAGAATGTCTGAAAATCAAAGGTACAAATTGCTTAAGCCAAAGTTCCCTTTCTATGCTCCACCTCCTTCCTTCTTAAACTCGTCCATCTCAAATCTGCCCTCCCCATGCCAAATTCCAATTTCCCTCTCTTTCCATTCAGTTCTATAGAGCCACTCCTCTCCCCCACCACCAATTTGTTGTTATATTACCCTGCATTTTAGACTTCTTCTCATGCCCTTCCTATCATCTTGCAGTCATGAAAATGTGGTCCATTACAGAAGGTATCATCTTCTTGGCCACTCTTTGGAATATTGAGTGTATCTTATTCATGCCCCCCACCCCCAACATACCAGATGAGGAGAATTAGATACTCCCTGTACTCCTCACTGTTATATCCAGTCTTTTCAGCTCCTCCCACTAACATTCAGCTACCTACCCAGCATTAAGGTTCCTTCTATCCAGATCAGTCACCCCATCCAGGTCTTGGTAATTGTACTCTACCAGTCCTCAAGTTAATAAATTAATCAATATATCCTTATTAAGTACCAAGAACTAGAGATACCAGGACAAAGTCTGAAATATTCCCTGTCTTCTCTTTTATGTGGGAGATAACAGATCCACATATATGTATAGGGATGGAGACTGGAAATGAACCTATGAGTTCTTTGCTATAAGGAGCTCCTAGTGGAATACTCCCTCTACTAGTGAAGCCCAGCACCTTCTCTAGTATTATGGAGTCTTCTAGAGTATTGAGAAAGACTTCATGGCGGAAGTGGTACTAAAGCTGAATCCTAAAAGGAACCAGGGATTCTAAGAATCAAGGAGAGACAAAGAACATTCTAGGCATGCCAATAGCAAGGCACCCAGATAGGCACTGAGGCACTGAGTTCCTTTACTTGAAGAACCAGAAACAGACTGGCACAACTAGACTGTAAAGTGTGAAGAAGGAAGCAAACTGTAGGAATATTGAAAACATAGATTGTGTGGATGCCAAAGAAATTATTTTATATTTGATCCTAGGAGTAATAGAGATACATTGATTTATTGGGTGGATCATGGTCAGATTCATTCTAGAGTAAAATCACATTGAAAGCTAAATGGAGGGTGAATTAAAGTTGGGAAGAGTCTAGTTAGGGAGATCAATGTAAAGGTTACCACAATAGACAACATTTAGAGGAAATGAAAATACAATTTGAACTAGCTAATAGATAATTGGAGAAGGACCTGGAGCTCATGTAAAATATTGAGACTAAGTGTGTGAATTCTTGAGTGACTGCTTAGAAATGATAATTAAACCCAGAGAAGTTGATAAACTTATTGAGAGAAAAGCAAAGAGGATACAGGAAAAATCATTCTTTTTTTTCCAATGAGTTTATAGCAGTTGTATTCTCTTTATCTTTATTCTTGGGCATTTCTATTTACATACTGATAGTTCCTTAAATACCCTTGCTATCCAATTGATTTCATCAATCTCAGCTTTCATAATTTGCATGCTCATTATACCCAGTCACATAAGGAATGTTCATATATGCCCTTGATCTCTTCAACACCCACAAGTGATCCTCTTACACAAACCATAACTCTGAAATTCCTCTCTCATCATAATGGCCAATTCTTCCATCTCTTCCCATAACTCATTCCTCCTAAATCCATTCTTTGTCTTCATTGGAACCTCCATTCACTCTTGCAGAAACAGTTTGAAAGCACAACTGCTAGGGTTTTGAACTTGGAGGCTGAAAATTATTTTGCTTTTACTTTTCTATATTTATTATGTTCCTTTGTTTCCTGCCTCCCCCCAAAAATTCTAAGTCATCATTAGAAACTCTAAGCAGTTGAAACTGCTTCAATTTTGCCTCTCTTTACCAAGTGTCTGGTATATAGTAAGTGCTTAATAAATGCCTGTGGAATAAATATCTTTGAAATGTTTAGCTCCATACAAAAGTTATCTGCTAACACAAAGTCATGCCTTTCACCTGATCAATGCTATCATGGCATCTCTGGACATTACCTCATGTCCTCCCTCAATGTTTTGTGGTGACAAGGGGAAGGTGCCTTCAAAGAGGATTTCCCCTAGACATAGTGCTGCATAATGCCCTTGTTACCCCCTCCATGTATAAGGATATCATCTTGATACTTTTCTGTCTTTCTCTGGGGAGAACTTCTCAAAGTTTAGTGACATTTCTCTTATGTCAAAACTGAGCTACCCCTTTGCAACATGTATCTAAACATATAGTAAGTCTGAGGGATATAAAAAGACCCTGCTGCCCATAAACATCTCTCATATCTATCCTGATGATTGAAATTCTACTATTAGTGATTCAATCATTTAGACTTTGTCTTCTCTTTATGATTTCAATTTACATTCTCTATGTCATTTGAAATTACATTATTTGCAACAAATTTCATGAGGTGCTATAAATTGTATTAATTGTATTAGCCTAAGAGGAGCTTCATATTATTCTACCACATGTCAAAATTAGTTTTTAGCACCTTTCTGATAGAGTAGTTTGCATAAACATTTGCCATGCAAATACTTTAAATAAACAGAAAATTTTCTATAAATGAACAATTAAGAAAATTGAATAAAACTAAATTCAAGTCAACAAAAAAATGTTAAGATTTCTATTAAGTATTAGGAATAGAAACAGTTCAAATGTATGGAGGTCTTTATGGTTTGCTCCTTTACAATATGCCCACAGAATGGGCAGAAAAATTATTATTCCCATTTTATAGATGAGGAAACAGAGGATAACAAAGAGTAAATGAATTGCCTAAGATCACTGACTTAGCATTCAGAACCACACCCCTCTTGAGAACAAATTTAGAGTTTCAGAAACAATCCTGGAATCTGGTAATATTTTATCTAGAACGTCATTAAAAGAATTTCATCAGACTGACCTATGTGTGTGGGAGGGATGAAACACAAATTGCCGTATTTCCCCATGTATAGGACTGACCTTAATTTGGGGGCTCAAAATTTGAAAAAAAATGTATTACATAAAGTTTTGAACTTGTTTTATTCATCATAAAATTCAACCAACTCCTCATCACTGTCAAAACTCCCATCCTTGAGCTTGTCCCTCATCTGTGTTTGATGATGAAGCAGTGGGAGAGGCTCTGACTGTGATCCTGCCTGTGCTTTGGTCAGTGGTTGATCACAAGCTCTCCCTGGGCAAATCTGGTGCATAGACTCATGCTTAGTCCATTCTGTTTAATGAATCTGAAGTACCAGTTGTGTCCTCCTTTGAAATCAGTAACTTCTTTTTCATCAGCAATTCTTGTCTCACTCTGAACCATCTTTGTGGATGTAGGAATTCCAATGACCCTCTGCTCTTTAATTCATCTCTTCAGTTCCCTCTCTAAATCAAGCCATTTGACTCACTTGCCTCTCATGACATTCTTCTGCTATGGCATCTTCAGTAGGGTTTCTTCTTCCCATAGCCAGTCTTGGACTGTTTTCTCAGTCGTTGGAGGACCAAACTGACATTGAACAGCAGGATTTCCATTCACTTTTACATACTAGATCCTTTTGAACTTGAATTCAGCACTGGACAAAAATCTTTTCTGAACCATGTCTGGGCAGAACATGGCAAAATGCAACCTAATATACTGATAACAAATATGAAACAATGGGCACAAAGACAACAAACACAAAAAAGTGGGAAATATAAGTAAAAATCTATAACCACTGTATAAGACACTCCCAGTTTTTAGACCCTAATCTTTTTGGAAAAGGGTATGTTTTATACATGGAGAATTACAGTATATAAGTCAGTGGAGGTGAGAGTGATCAAGACAAGATAGAAAAGGGTACAGGAACAACATGTAGTGAAGTTTGACCATGATTTAGAATAAATGTAAATAAAGGAAGCAGAGGGCTGGGGGAAGGGGAGGAGAGAAGAGGAGAAAAGAGGCAAAGGGGAATAAAATAGACAGGTAAAGTAGAAGGAGCACAGGCTTTGGAGATTCTGGGTTCAAATCCTGCCTCAAATATTTACTACTTATATAATGAATTCCTTAATTCCTTAATGTTTCTGGATCTCAGTTTCCTCATCTGTAAAATAAGGAAGTTGGACTAGTTCTCTAAGATCCCTTCTATCTCTAGATAAATGATCTTGTGAACAATATAAATGAAAACTTAAGAGACCTTGGCAGAGGAGATAGACTAGAGACCCTGGATATGATATGTTTGTATTTGGACTTGTTTTCTTTACTCTTCAAGGAAGGTTTCTATTTGCATCATTTATATCAGGGCAGGGGATTTGGAGGAGTGGGGGATGCTTATAGCTAGGGAGAATAATACAATAAAAAGACCAAGGAAACATCTTAAAAATAGACATAAGAGATCAAAAGAAGGGAAGGTCAGGAGGGGACACAGACAGGCCAAACAATTGTGTTACTGTCATGTAAATTTTAATACATACTTAAAAAACAAATGGCATAATAGAAGCTCTCAGTTTCATATACAATCCTCCTTTTATGCCCTTTTTGTATATTGAAATGCTCATATTTATTAAAGTATGTCTAGTTTTGAATATAAAAGGGAGAAAAGAAACAAGTCTGCTGAAAAGGCAGACTGGGGACATTGTGTGGAGGGCCTTGAATGCCATGTGAAAAAGTTTATGTTTTATTCAAAAAGTATTTTAGTGTGAAATACTTATCATTTTCTTCTTCCTTATCCTCACCCATATACTTGCTTTGAGGTCTCACTGAGTACACAGCCCTCAGCCAGAAACTTGGCCACAGAAGCAAATAAAACCTAGTGCTAATGCAGAGAACCATGGCCAGTTGGAGACAAATTTTGTAGATCTTTTGGTTACACTGTTAAGGAAATCTTCCTTCTTCCTTTATCCCTCTATTAAAATACTCCTTTAGTCTAATTTTCAATCTAGTCTATATTGCATCCACTTCTGGATGGGACAGCCAGGTCACACAGACACTGGAAACACACCTGAGACCATTCATGCAGGAATCTGAGACCTTCCATCCCTCCTCAAAAAAGACAAAATCTCCAATGCAGGACGTGGGTCACCATCTCTTTCCATGGACCCTGAGAGGAAATTTAAGGAGATTTCCGGAGGGGCTTGGGGCTCTTACTTTCCAGACTTCTGCTGAGCCTGGCAGCTGCCTGTCAAGATTAATTAGCAATCCATGTTTTTTTTTAAAAAATCTCTTCTTAATTTTCCTATTACTTTCTTTTGTGTTGTAACTTTTTTTTTAATAAATCTTGATTTTCTTTTTACACCTACATTCCCAGGTCAGAGAGTAATTGATTCTTGGCAGTGAAAAACTGAACAAAATAGGCAACAGTGCCTGCCCTCAAAGAGTTTATAGATCCCAAAGTAGATAGTTAACAATAAAAAGCAATGTCATTTTTGTTAAATCAGGGGTACAGACAGGGTGCTAGAGTCAGTACTGTCTGTACAAGTTTCAAAGTCAGCAAAAGCCAAAAGAGCATTATTGTTTTGTTAACTGACCTAACCTACCTAACAAAGGACTCATTTCTAAAATATACAGAGAACTGAGTCAAATTTGCAAAAAAAAAAAAAAAGCCATTCCCCGATTGTCAAATGGTCAAAGGATATGCAAAGACAATTTACAGATGAGAAAATCAAAGTCATCCATAGTCATATGAAAAATTTCTCTAAATCATTAGTTATTAGAGAAATGCAAATTAAAGCATCTCTGAGGTACTAGCTCACACCTCTCAGATTGGCCAATATGACCAGAAAGGACAATGATCAATGTTGGAAGGGATGTGGGAAAGCCGGGACACTAATGCATTGTTGGTGGAGCTGTGAACTCATCCAGCCTTTCTGGAGAGAAGTTTATAATTGTGCCCAAAAGGCAGCAAAAATGTGCATACTCTTTGATCCAGAAATACCACTACTGGGTCTATACCCTGAAGAGATTATGAAAAAAAGGGTAAAAACATCACTTGTACAAAAATATTCATAGCAGTCCTGTTTGTGGTGGCAAAGAACTGGAAATCAAGTAAATGTCCTTCAATTGGGGAATGGCTTAACAAACTGTGGTATATGTACGTGATGGAAGACTAGTGTTCTATTAGAAACCAGGAGGGATGGGAATTCAGGGAGGCCTGGAAGGATTTACATGAACTGATGCTGAGCAAGAGGAACAGAACTAGAAAAACATTGTACATCCTAACAGCAACATGAGGGCAATGATCAACCTTGATAGACTAGTTCATTCCCTCAGTGCAACAATCAGGGACAATTTTGGGCTGTCTGCAATGGAGAATACCATCTGTATCCAGAGAAAGAATTGTGGAGTTTAAACAAAGACAAAAGACTATTACCTTTAACTTAGAAAAAAAAAGTTATCTTTTTATGCAATTTTATTATCGCTTATACTTTATTTTTATTCCTTAAGGATATGATTTCTCTGTCATCACATTTAACTTAGATCAGTGTATACCATGAAAACAATGTAAAAAACTAACAGACTACTTTCTGTGGGGGTGAGGGGAGGGAAGCAAGATTAGGGGGAAAATTATAAAACTCAAAATAAATAAAATCTCTTATAAAATTAAATTAAATAAAAAATAATTGACTAAACCTAGGAAATCTATGAAGAAAATGTCAATAATATAGTTTAAATTTGAAAGTGTATCATGCACACTTTTTTTTTCAGAGAGCCAGTTGTTAAACACTTATCAGCAATACCCTTGGGTAAAGATAACATGTATTATAGATAATGAGTATTACAAGAATTGGGGGGGGGTTACTGCTGAGCTGAGGAAAGGAGGAGAAAAGAGAAGTAAGACCTCACCTTTGTCTATTTCACAATTTTATTTGGGGGGGAAGGGGAAACCAACCCTAAAATCTAGACCTCCCACTATGATAGAGTCAAGTGAAAATAAAAATTTCTTCCAACTCCCCCAGAATAAGAGAGAGAGAGAGAGAGAGAGAGAGAGAGAGAGAGAGAGAGAGAGGGAGAGAGAGAGACTTCTATGGTAAATCATATTCACATACTAAGTCAAAAATATAATTAAATTTTTTAAGGTAGTTCATCTATAACCCACTCCAAACCCTGTCTCATTGGATGAAGGTGGTCCATCAGGAGAGGTGGATGATGGCTGCACTAGCTGAGCATAATGAGGAGGGAGACAACCTTCTACCCATCATCTCTCCTCTCTGGGTAACCACATGACCCTCATAGCATGGCAGAAACTGCTCCTTCTGACTCCTCCAGCTGATAGAAACCCTTTGTCATCCTTGGCATTGATTCACATTTCTTTAATGCTTCCTCCTTTTTTTATTTCCTTTAACATTGGAAGTAGATTTGGGATCAGGAATAGGCAAAGTGAACAGCTGCCTAGAGCACAAACCAACAAGGGAGCACAATGAGGAACATTTTTCAGTGTGATTTTTTTTTTTTACTTGTGAGTGTACTGTAAATGCTAAAGAATATCACACTCAACGGCACATAGGTGCTTATTATATATCATAGTCTTTGTTAATTGGAAGCTTCCAATGAACAGTAACACACTGTAGAGGTGTTTGAGGAGGTATGGAAGGGGGAAGGAGATCAGAAACATCTCAACAAAACTTTCTTGGTAAATGTCAATGAAGATAACCCAACAAAAAGCCTCCAGGAGAAAGTATGGAAAGAATATTTGAATACTAGTCTAGGAAAGCTGTATTTCAATCACAACTGAACTCATTTTTCTCTCCCTCTGGACAAGTTCCCTAAACTCTCTCTTTGACTCAGTTTCCTCACCTATGAAATGGAAATAATAAATCCTGTCCTACAAAAAGAAGTTGTGGGATAAAATGAAATAATAAATATAAAAACATTTAAATCTAAAAGCTTATAAAGATATCCTTATTGCAAGTTTTAAGTCATATATATCATGTTGTTTTGTTGCTCCAGGTGTTTCAGTTATGTCTGACCCTTCATGTCACCATTTGGGGTTTTCTTGGAAAAGATACTGAATTAGATTGCTATTTCTTTTTCTGGCTCATTTTACAGAAGAGGAAACTGAGGCAAATAATGTTAAGTGCTTTGCTAAATGTCACAAAATTGGTCTGGATTTGAACAAGTCTTCCAGTTTGCAGCCCAGCTCTCTATCCACCACTCCACCTGGCTGCTTTTATTAGACATAGTCTTCAAGTAAAGTTCTATCCCAATGCTCATTGAATTGGTTAACCTGATCAATGTCCTATTGCTTCATCTGTACCTCTTGATTTCTCTATGAATTCTTTTAAGACTCAGTTCAAATTCCACCTTTTGCAAGAAAGGTTCCTATTCCCTACCCACCCACTTCCAGTACATTCATTCTGAGATTATTTTCCATTTACATGTACATAGTGCTTTGAACATTGTCCCTTCCTATAAAATGTAATCTATCTGCAGGCAGAGATTATATTGTATCCTCCTTGCTTACCTGGCATACAATAAGTATTAACCATTATTTAACAAACTGACTGGAGTTAGGCCATAGAAGCTTCTAGTGTATGTCTTTTCTTCTCAGATTGATCTGCCTAAGTGTAAGATGATACCTGTTCTATGCACATCTTAACTAATATAGTCTCAAGAGACCTAGACACCTCAAGTAAATCACTCAGTCATTCAACAAGGTCAACTTTGGTGTTTGACTTTAGGAAAATTCCTTTAGAAATTTAACCCCAACACAATGTGTGAATAGGTCTTTAATCAATTTGAAAGTATTGCAAAGCTCTTGTTATTGGGTGAAGGAAAATGATTCCATACAAAAAAAAAATCTGATGATTGCCTGAAAGAATTAAACATATATCTGGTATATAAAAATTGCCGGGGTACCTAGTTGGTGCAGTGGATAGAGCAATGGCCCTAGAGTCAGGAGGACCTGAGTTCCAATCTGACCTCAGACACTTAATAATTACCTAGCTGTGTGACCTTGGGCAAGTCACTTTACCCCATTGCCTTGCCAAAAAAAAGTGAGTGAAAAGTAATTGGTTTTTTTAAATACTTATTTATTTGTTTTTCCAACTACATGCAAAGATAGTTTTCAACAACCATTTTTGCAAGGTTTTGAGTTTAACATTTTTCTCACTCCCTCCCTCCTCCCATCCTGCTGACAGAAAGCAGTCCAATATATGTTATACATCTATAACTGTTAAACATAAATCCACATTAATCATGATGAATCACAGAAGAATCAAATCAAAACTGGAAAAAAATAATATAATAAGACAACTTTCAAAAACTGAAGATAGTAAGTTTTGGTTTACATTTAAACTCCATAGTTCTTTCTCTGGATATGGATGGTAATTTCCATCACAAGTGAAAAGTAATTATTCCTGAGGGGAAGAAAGAGATTGGACCAATAGGAGATAGCACAACCAGCTGAGGCGGTAAGTGACATGTAGCCAACCAAAAAAATTCAGAATGGCATACCTAAGGAAAGAGAAAATTTCAAGAACCCTTGAACCAGAGATGAATGCCAGCTATAGGACTAATGAAAATACTTCCAGACTATAATGTGGGAGGAGTTTTCACAACTTGTATTCTATACGTGTATCTCTCACCTTTATACTCTAAATTTGGGCCTACTCTTCCCACGGTATTATGTGATCTCAGATTTTTTTGTGGGGAATGTTTTTTTACCATCTGTTCTTACTAGAAGAGGGGTTATTAACTTTTTTAGGAATTGCTTTGTTAATCTGGTAAAGTTTATTGACTTCTGAGAATAATGGGGTTTTTTGAATGCACAAAATAAAACACATTGGATTGATTATAAAGTAAACAATATATTAAATATAGTTATTGAAATAGAATTTAAAAAATATGTTCATAGATCATAGTAAGATCCTTTGATCCTAGATAATACCTGTAAATATCTTTCCTAAAAATCAAATTTATTTTAATGGTTGATTGTTAGTTGAACTTTATGGTGATATCAAAGGCAGAAGGTTGTGCAGTGAATAGAGTGTTTGACCTGAAGTCAGGAAGACATCTTCCTGAGTTCAAATCTGTGTGACCTTACTAACTGTGTGATCCTGGTCAAGTCAAGTCATTTCATCCTGTTTGCCTCCATTCCTCATCTGTAAAAAAAAAAAAAAAAAATCTAAAGAATGAAATAACAAACCATTTCAGTAACTGGAAAACAACTGAACAACAATAAATAAAGATACACCCCCTCAGGATTACCCCCCAAAACCCTGAAATTTGTACCTCCATCCCTGGGGAATCCAGCTTTTGAGTACAAATGAGAGTTGGATGACTGACCCCAGAGGGTATGTCAAATAAGTTTAGAGAAGTTTAACATCAAATTAGTCTCAGCTCTTCAAGGACTTCTACTTATTACTGGAAATGCAAAGATAAAATAAAATACAGTCACTGCCTTCAAGGAGTTTACATTCAACCATGTAGGAGAAGAGGAAACTGTCATATATACAGAAAATTTTCATTTACAGAATCCCAATCCTCTATAGGAAAAATTGATGAGGGAGGGATCAGTTATGTTTCCAAGAAGTGACATCTGAGTTGAATCTTGAAGAAAGGGAAAATTTTTAATAGATAGAGATGGGAGTTGGGAGAGTCCACTCCAAGCAAAGGAGAATAAATCATAGATTAGTATTTATTTCTACAATAAATGATAGTCACCATTTTAAGTTCTAGGGAAACAAAGACAGAAAAGAAATAGTCTCAGGCCTAAAACTTACATTCTAATGGGGAAAAATGTGAATAAAGACCATAGAGGGCAGATTCCAAAAAGTTAGCCAGATTAAAGAATGGGCATGATATGGTAGTTTTGTGCAGGGAATTATCAAACAAAAGTTTGAATCCCAGCTCTTCTATTTCCTGCTATTGGACCTCCAGAAAATCAAGTTAACTTCTCTGAGCCTCAATTTCCCTATCTATAAAATGAGGACTTCACTAAAACTTTAATGACCACTTGAAATCTATTCCAGTCCTAAATCTATGACTCAGTGATGCCTTTGGGTGTAAACCTGGACGGGTGAGGGGTTTTTCTTGCTTTTCTGTTTTACTCATAATTTAATAACACCAAATAAAACAGATATTTACAAGTATAATAGAAAATATATAATAAGTTCAACCTGTAGTTTTCAAACCCATTTTGCTTTTTAGTGCTTCTTCTAGATTTCCTACTGGAGAGAGGGGCGGGGGGGCGGGGGGGGCGGGGGGAGGAAGGAGAGAGGGAGAGAGCTCTAGTCTTCAATGACCTAATTTTCTTTTTTCTTTTTTTCTTCTGTATCACTACTCTTCCTCCCCCTCCCACTCATTCTTTAATTGGAAAAAAGAAAAAAGAAAAACCAAACCCTTTTATTATTATGCTAAACAAATTCCCAAATTGACTATGTCCAAAAATGTATTTCTTATTTTGCTTGTTGATAGACAGGTAAGCTGGAACCCGATAGTGGAGATCTCAAATGCCAGGATAACACTTGAGGCAATTAAAAAACAATTAAATGGTAAATTGTGTGCTACTGACTGTAAGTCCCATAGAAGCTTGTGAGTTGAAATAACTGAAGAAGACTTTATGAGGGAAATACAAACTGATTTGAGCCTCAGAAGACAGGCAAATTCTGGAAAAACAGAAAGATGGAAGGAAAGCATCTGAGGCAGAAGGCAATAAAAAGGAAAGCTTCAATTGTGAGAATTAGTGTCATCTGTGCATGAACCAGAAGGATATACACCTGACCAGGTCAAAAGATGTAGAGTTGTAACTATCAATGTTTTCTCCTAAAAGAAAAACAATCAAGGGGAGCACTGCCAGTAGAATTGCACCAAGAAAAGAACCATTTGGGAGCTGACAAGGAAATGTACCATGGCAAATATACCAGGGAAAATGTACCATGGCAACAAGACTCTGGGAACATCAGGTATGCTGCAAAGAGCTTAAGAAACAAGAACATGCAAGGGGAGACTAGCTGTGATACTTTTGCCACACAACAGCATAGGCTAGTGAAAGACCATGAGTCAGAGTGTGGAAACTGTGCCACAATGAGAGGAAATATGCCCTCCTGAGACAAGAGCATATAACTTGATTACCCAGGTCCCAAGACAAAATTCAGTTCTACTTCTGTTTACACATGTTACGTCTGTTTTATAGATGTTAAGTTTAAGATGTTTTGGGGACATCTAGTTTGAAATATCCAATATGTGATTCATGATGTATGATAGAATTTCAGCAGATACCCAAGGGCTGAAAATGTAGATCCAAGAGTCAAGGTGACTTGATGAATGAAGACTGGGATACTTGCAGGAAGAAGGGAAGATAATAGTCGGAGATGGACATTGATTAAATACATGTCCATCCAGGATTGTCATTAGGCATAAAGCTAAGTTTGTTGCCCTTGATCTTGAAGAATTATTTTAGTTCATCTTATACTTAGCCTAGATGGTAGATGACTTCAGACATGATGATCATTCTAGGAGTTTAATACTTGGAAGCTGGTTTATTCTGAAATTTTGATGTTTCAGCCCCAAGCACAAAGAGCCAAAGATTCTCAGAGGCAGAAATGAGGAGAGATTCCATTCAAGTCAAAGAGAACTGAGGATATAAATGCATAAAGATGGAAGAGCTCAGGAAAAAAGTCAGATCTTTTCTTTACTCACATGATCAACCCTCTAATTTAGATCCTCATCATATCACTTCTCCTTTGGACTATTATAAGAATCTCTCAATGGATTCCTATAAACTTATCTCTACTCTTCCTATCCATCTTCCACACAGCTGCCAAAATAGTTTTTTCTAAAGCATGACTAACCATGTCACTTTCCTTCTCAAGCACTGGGCTTTGAATGAAAGGAAGGTTCCCCCAGGTAAAGATCCATAAACAATGTGTACCAGGAATGGTGAGGCAAGAGGAAAGTGGCTTTTGTGAATGCAAGTGAATGCATGGGAAGCAGGATGAATCAGACAAGATGGAAAACATAGCTAGTAGTTCAACTTGACTAATAATAAAAATAATACCAATAACAGGTAATATTTCTATGGTGCTTTGAATTCTACAAATAGTAATATGAAATGAGGCTGGAAAGGTAGGTTGGAGCTAGACTGTGGAGAGCCTGAAGTGCCAGGCTGAAGGGTGCATATTTTTTTCATATAATCAATAGGGAGTCACTTAAGGATTCAGAGAAGAGGCCACATAATTAAAAATACTCATTAGGAAGATCATTTTTGCAGCTATACTGAGGATAGAAGAGACTAGAGATTAGAAGACCAGTTTGAGGATTATCATAAATCTGAAGAAGAGGCAATGAGAGCCTGAACTAGAGTCATACCAGTCTGTATAAAGAGGATGGGGCAAAACCCAGAGATATTACAGTGGTAATATTACAGGACTTGGAAAATGAATAGGGGATTAAGAAAAAGAGAATAATGCAAGATTGCTTTGATATTCTAATCTTGAGGAGATAATGGTACCATAGACAAGAATAAGGAAGCTGAAACATAGGACAGATTTAAGAGGGGAAATCCACAGTAAAAAAAAAAAAAAATGTCCAGGGGTGGCTAGGTGGCGCAGTGGATAGAGCACCAGCCCTGGAGTCAGGAGTACCTGAGTTCAAATCCAGCCTCAGACACTTAATAATTACATATCTGTGTGACCTTGGGTAAGCCACTTAACCCCATTTGCCTTGCAAAAACTTAAACAAAATGTCCAATGAGTAGTTACATTAGAACTTATCAAGAGAACAGGGTTGGATATATAGAAATGAAAGTCTTATACATAGTATTTAACTTTGTCATGGAAATGAAGAAAATGAATAAAAGAAAGGATGCCAAGAGAGAACAGATCAGCCCCATGCTCATTTAAGAAACAAAGAAATGATGCCAAAGAAAAACCACTAACTAAAGTAAGGGAAAAACAAGGAGGAAGTCACATAAGCCAAGAGAAAAGAGTAATTAAAAGAAGAAATGGATGTGCACTGCACCTAGATTTAACAATTATGTCAGGAAAGGCAAGAGAGCTAAGACTTGAGAATAGAGCCCCAGATCTGTTTAGTCTTCTTTGAGTAAGTATACCATGTGGGTAGTTCTCCATGACCTTTCCTTTTGGATGATTCATAGCTAGCATATTTTGTCTCTCCCTCCCTAGCATTTGAAGATGCTTAAAAATCCAGGTAGTTAGAGAGGTCATTTATATGAACCAATTTTAAGCAGGAGAGGGAGAAGAACTGGGGAAGGGAGAGAGAGAGAGAGAGAGAGAGAGAGAGAGAGAGAGAGAGAGAGAGAGAGAGAGAGATTCAAAAGGCAACCTCAAGAACCTAGATGTTATAATAATCCTTGGAAAAATATTACACTTTGGGGAGCCTGTTATTTAAACAGTTGTCATTTCACTGAGCCAAATGTCCAATTATGGGAGATCAGTTCCATCTCAGAAGTGAGGAAATGAATTAAAAGTAATGTCACCAATATACCCCTGGAACCACCCCAGTCCTATTACCTCAACTCTTCTGACTAAAACATCTGATTGATCTGTATACTCAGTCCTTGAAGAAGTATCATGTGCCAGTTGTAGCAGAATGAGGAGAGAAGGTAAGGAGAAACCCTCTGAGAATGCCTGCATAATGGATGAGAAACCATTCCAGATCATTTGCAGTGATGACTTTAGAATAACTGTCATTTCTCACAGACCACCATGGCTCCCCCCAAATGCTCTATGAGATATTCCTGGTTTTGGGTCTTTCCCAGGGATTCCATCTTCTCTGTTTGTCTCTATTATTGTTGACTTGCCATGGTTGAGGGCCATCTGTTCACTACCACCCATCTGATATCAATCATCACTGTGCCTATTTCCCACCTCAAACTCTACTAACAGCCTGTCAGAAGCTTCAGGAGGCAGGTTATGGAAGCAAGAAGTCTGTGTTTGAGTAATTGGATCTGGAGTTTCTTATAAATTTTCTCTGTGTTGTGTGGCTTTGGGAGGACCTGCAAAAAGAATCCTCACTAGATTTTGAGAATGGGCTTTCAAATGCCATATGATGGGTCAAGGAAGGAACACTTATGTAGCTCTAAAGTCCTGTTGAATCTGTTCATAGAACTATTCTCAGATCCACTTTATTTCCTTAGATACATTTGCTCCTAAACACATACACACACACACACATACACACACAGTCATATATATTTATGTATGTGTATATGAATATATATTCATATTCTGTATGTCATATTATATGTTATACACACACACACACACACACACACACAGAGTGAATTATGCTGTATTAATAAGGGGAACTCACAATGAGAAAACTCCTAATACATTTAAACACCTCAACTTAAAGTCCTAGAGAACTGCCTGATGTCACTGACAAGTCAAGTGATTTGCCCAAGTCATTATGGGTCAGAAGTAGGACTTGAACCCAGATCTTCTTGATCACAAGGACACCTCACTACTCACCATTTTCATGGTGCCTCTTGTTCTTATGAAATCTGAATCTTTGTGAACTGAATCCTATTTTCCAACTGATTTACATTACATTTTTGACAATGTCATATTCTGATTTTGTAGCTGTGCTTCAATTGACAATGATTTCTAAGATTTTAGCTTTTAAGTTTCTGTTTTGATGCCTCTACCACTACTACACTACCTACCCCCTATTCCTAGATAATTAATTACCTCCATTTTAATTATATTTAATTTTATGATGGCATGCTTGCACAGATTCTGGATTTCAGAGAATGCTCTTGTGCTTTCCAAGTCACTGATGGAGTGAAGCCAAGTGGTGTGCTTGCTCCCATGCCATTTTAGCATGGTATTTTCAGCAATGCCGTTGAATACCTTCAATGAAATTCAAATTAATATGAATATATTAGTATATCACATAATATATAATGAGTATATATAATATGAATATACCTTCAAATGAAAATAGCTTCAGACAGCTACCACACCGAATATAATTTATTTAACTTGAAAAGGTTTTAAGTCAAGACTAAAGAGTTGGAAAGTTGGAGCACGACATTTTGTTTGCCAATGAGTGTGCCCTCAATGCAGACTCTAAAGCTGGGATGCGATAAAGCATGGATAAATTCTCTGCTGCTTATGCTAATTTTGGCCTAGAAATTACAGGGAAAACAGGTTCCCCACCAACTATCTGTATATGGAATCACTGATTATGTCAAATGTAAGAATTATTAATGCCATGGAAAAATTCTCTTACTTTGACATGTACATATAGATGAACACATAGATAATGAAGCTGAAGTGTACATTGCCAGAGTTAGGTCAATGTTTGAGAGGTTCCACAGGAAAGTGTGAGAAAGAAGAAGTATTAGAGTACCCACCATACTGAAGGTCCACAGAGCCATTGTGGGGACCTTGTTATATGCCTGTGAAACCTGGACGTATGATTCATGCCAAGAAACTGAATCACTTACACTTGAACTGTCTTGGGAAAACTCTGAAGATCACTTAACAAAATAAGATACTGTACAGTGAAGTCTTTTCTTGAACTAAACTGCCAAGCATTCAAATTCTACTGCAGAGAGTGTACCTCCAATGGGCTAGCCCTGTTTGAATGTCAAATGGATATTTACCTGAAAGACTATCTTGTGGAGAACTCACACAAGGCAAGTGCTCAAACAGAGGTCAAAAGAAGCAATACAAAGACACCCTCAAGGTCTCTCTTAAGAATTTTGGAATTGGAACAACTAGGTGGTACAGTGGATAGAGTACCGACCCTGAAGTCAATTGAACTTGAGTTCAAATCTGACCTCATATACTTATTAATTACCTAGCTGTGTGATCATGGGCAAGTCACTTAACCCCACTGCCTTGCAAAAAAAAAAAGAATTTTGGAACTTATCATGTGATATGGGAGTCAAGTTTACAGAAGCATTCAATATACTATGCCCACATCAAAGAAAGTGTTGTGTTTTGTATGAAAGCAGAATCTCAGTACCACAAAGGAAAGCTGAGATGTGCAAATCTATAGACATTCCATTCTATTCCAAATGTTCATATGGACTATTTGTACCCAATCTGTTGTACAGTCTCTGAATCATATTAATCTGATCAGCCACTATTGGACACACTGTACTTTGACTCCAAAATAGTGACGACATTTTGGTCCTCTACAAGAACAATGGACAACAACCATTAGGAAATAGCTCTGAGTCTAGAGTCCAGTGTCAGGAAGGAGCCTAGGATGCAATCCATTTCCTGTGTTTGAACTCTTCCATGGATTGTCTCATTTCCTTGGGCTTTCACTCTTGTTAAATGGGAGCAATAAACTCTGCTATCTTCCAAAGATATGCAGGAAGATATTATAGGAGCATGTATCCAAACAAACCATAACAAATATGAGAATCCTGAAACTCATATAGATTTAGAACTAAAAAGAAGTGCAATCTCCTCATTTTACAAATGAGAAAACTGAGGCCCAGAGAAGTTGAGATTTGCCCAAGGTCAAATAGTGTGCTGCAGAGGAGGAGTTTGAACTCAAGTCTTCTTACTACAAATCTGATATTTTGTGACTTAAAGGAATATGAACATAAACACTATTGTAAAGGAAAAAATTATTTTGGATTGAAAATATTCATTCTCTGACTCATGTGTATTTGGACATCTAGATTTTTCTCACTGGGTTCATTTTAAGAGAAGATACAAGCAGATCATCATCAAAGTATTATCAAGCTGTGATATAATTAAAACCATATTGAATTTGGAATTAAATGCCCTGGGGTCAATTCCTGGCTCCACTTACCAATCATGTGACTTTAGTAAAATAAAAGAGAACTAGATAACCTCAAGAGTTTCAATTCTAAATTTATAATTCTATATGCCTGCATGATATAGCTAGAGGGTTCAATGGATAGAGCACTGGGATTGAAATCAGAAAGACTCATCTTCATGAGTTCAAATCCAGCCTCAAACACTTGACCCCAGGTAAGTCATTTAATCCTCTTTGCCTCAGTTTCTCATCTCTAATATGAACTAGAGAAGGAAATGGCAAACTGCTCCAGGATCTCTGCCAAGAAAACCCCAAAATGGAGTCACAAAGAGTCAGACACAACTGAAACCATTGAACACACATGCTCCTACAACATCTTCTTCCTGCACATCCTTGAAGGGTAGCAGAGTTTATTGTTCCCATTTAACAAGAGTAAAAGCCCAAGGAAATGAGACAATCCATGGCAGAGCTCAAACACAGAAACTGGATTGCATCTTAGACTCTTTCCTGACTCTAGTCTCAGAGCTATTTCCTAAAAACCAAAGAAAAGAAGATATATCTTCTGTATGGGAAGGGGAGAAAGCCAGAGCAAAGCCCCGACCTTGCTGTGCAAAACTGCTTTCTTGAGCTGCCTTCTGAGGCAGAGAGGACGTGGAGAAAGCTCAGAGCTGATCCTAGCTGAGACCTGAGCAGCTTCAGGTCAGAGCTGCTGTAAACACACTCAGATTTTTAAACCAAATGGCTATTTCAGACCCTATGTATTCATGGACTCCAGCCTCCCGATCCTAAAGGACAAATGCAGGTGGATAAATCAGAGCTACCAGCAGCAAGCCACCCATCTCTATTTATACATGTCTGACTGTTGCCATCTAGTGATTGTATAGATGAATCTCAACTCCTCTCTTCCCCCTCCTCTCTCTTGACACTTTTTTAAAATCAATGGTGGGGGGGGGGGGGGAATACTCATTTTCAACCCCAAACAAGTCCCCCCCAAAAAAATCTCAGGTTTGGATCTCCAGTCAAATTAAATGTTTCCCAAAAGTTTCTGTAATATCAAAAATCTCAATTTTTCCAATACAATATAGTAGAAAGGATGCTTATCTGATCCTGAGTTCAAATTCCTCCTCCCCCACCTAAGAACATTTGTGATCTTGGACATATCTATTAATCTCATTGAGCCTCAGTTTCCTCATTTGAAAAGGAAGATGTTTAAGGTAAGATGTTCTTTAAGTTAAATCAACAAATAAACCAGAATTCATTAAGGATAATAAAATGAAACAATTCCAATTTGTGAGGTGCCTGATTTCTAAATGGGGAAGGATGGGATGGGGAATAAGTACATTTAAAATACATGTAATATAAATAGAGTAAATAAATGCAAGTATGTATATAAAAAGGTCCCTTCTAGCTCTGTGATATTATGATCCTTGTGCATATTATGTTGCCCCAGAGTAAAGCAAGTTCTTTAAAGGTGGAAATTATTCCCATGATTCATTGGACTATTGTCTTTGTATCAGAAAGGCCTATCCTGAGGCTTTGCCCATAGCATACACTTTTAAAATGTTTGGTAAATTGAATTGAAACAAAATATTTTTGCTAGAGGGTAAAACCCATAGAAAGAGATCATATTTCTTCTCCTTTTCTCTGGGTGGGGAGTGAGAAAGAAGAGGGAAAATCTGAGAGGTTGAAAAGATATGTCCCTATGGTAGCAGAGTCTTTGAAAAGATGCCAGTAAGCTAAGATCAAAAGACCTCCAGAGAGGGGTGTCTGAGCTGCTTAAGTTTTCTAGAGGGTCCTTTATTAGGTAGAACTGAGAAGATTTATCTCCTCCTGCCTTTGACTAAGAAAGCAACCAAAGGAGAATAGCCATTTCTGAATTTCAAGGGGCAGAACCAAAAGGAAAGTAGGCCTCAAACTCTTCAATTTAAAGGTAGCATCTGGGAGTTAAACCACACCCTAGACTCTGTCATGAAAGAACCTTAAGTGTTCTGCCTTTGGAGGTATCCAATACCCATGGACTTCAAGCTCAAGATCCCTGTTTAACTCAACCTCTGACCATTGTCTTGGTTACCAAGGTATCTGGCTGCAATCAGGAAAAAACACTCAGTGGCCCAAGAGCAGAACTAGTAAGTAGGGAATAGGATTTAATAGATCTAAGGGAACTGGCTATCCTCCTTTATTCCATCCCTGCTCCTCCATCTATTTCCCGATTTTCAGTACTACCTACCTATCCACCCATTTTCTTTCATTTCTCCTGGATCTTTTTTGCAGAACACAGTATCCCTTGGAGAAAGGGAATTTCAGGAAAAATCCTAGTCAATGCATTCTCCCAACCATGCCTGCAGTATGGTTCCTTACCTCTTCATCCTTCCCTCAAGGGCCTCTGTCCTACAGTGAGGCCTCTTATGGTGATGAGGGGGCTATTAAGCAAATTCATTATTGACTATTTCACATTAGATTCCATTTTTTTTCCTTTGATGCCAACACAACTAATAAAAATGCACTTTATCTTCTTGGATTTATGAGATCGTAAAGCTGCTTTCATGTACCTCCGGGAATTGGGATTAAAGGAGAATTAAACATCTCCAGCCAAAAGACTGTTCAGGTAGAGAGAGTGGGAGAAGGAGGGGGAAAAGGGGGAAGACAAAAAAAAAGAAAGAGAAAGAGGGAGCAAGAGAGAGAGGAGTGATTCAAGGACAAGAAATAAACTGAAGTAAAAACCTGGCAAAAATATGGCTTTAATATATTGTAAAAGAATAAAAACCTCATAAAAAGTTATCACCAGACATGAGGAGTTCGTAATGTCGCCCATTGTGAATTCTGGGGAGGAACTTCCTCTAGATGAGAGTCATTAAGTCAAAGGGAGATCCATGAGATGGCAGAGCACCTCTAGAATAGAGTGATAGAGAAAGAAAATAAAGGAGGTGAGAGATAGCTGAGTGACAGACAGCAGAGAGGCAAAGACAAGTATATAAACAGGCCCAGAGAAGATGAAAGATGGAAAATGCCATATCCCATTTTAGTCCATGGTTGTAAGGCCATGTGACATAGGAAAGCAATCTGTAAAGAAGCTTCCACTGGAAGGACCATATGACAAGAGAACTATGCCAAGGCAGTAGAGTGGGGGAAGATTGGGACAAAAGACCACAAGACAGAACTCTGTCCTAGTTAAGATACTACTACCTGGTTCAAGGGCCTCTACCTTACCCAGTGAGGTTTCTTATGCTCATTAACAACTATTAAACAAATTCATTATTGACTATTTCACATCAAATTCTCCCAGTTGTTATAATATCTAAACATGCCACAATCGTAAAATATTAGTAATATTCATAATAGCAATTCATGACAGAAGAAGGATGAGAAGGAAAAGGAGGAGGAGGAGGAAGAAGAGAAAGTAAGTGGATTCTATAGACCGACTTTCTTCAAAAATATACATTCTAGTTCCTCATTTCTTAGATATCAGAAAAATCTTTCAGAATCAAACTAGCCTATTTCCCCTCTCTGAGAATAAGTTTCCTTACTAGTCAAATGGATGATAATGGTTCCCGTCTTAGCTATCTATATCTTACTTGACTGTTGAGATGAAATGGTAGGCATTTTAAAAACTAAAATCACGACAAAAATCTTATCACCAATAAGAAGAAAGGATTGAGGCAAGGGAGAACTTCCATATTTCTTACTGGAGATCCAGGTCTCAAAAGAAGGCCCAACTATGAGTTCCTGATTACCTAACTAGCTTGTCCTCTTTGCCCCTTTTCAGAGATTGTGGCTTTGAGAGAGATTTTCTTGGAATCAGTTCAGTCTTGATTTAGAAGTTTATGGTTCTGGGAGACATCTGAAAGCCTGGGCACAGCCCTTAGTAATTAATCCTTGGAGGTCCCTAATGACAGAAGAGACTCTGCTTTATGGAAGTTACTTCAGCACTAAACAGTTTGTGTTATCTAACAAATGAGTACATTTCACACACAATAAATGTCACTTTTGATAAGCACCACTAATGCATTGTAAATCTGACAAAGACAAACACCAGCAAACATATATACATCAATACACAACCTTCTTCAATGCCCCTTTTCTGTGGGATGTGAGCTCAGAGGGAGACAGGAGCTAGGGCCCCAAATTTAATCAGTTGTCATCCCTAAAGCCCTTTGGGACTAGAGTTGAGAGGGAGAAGCTTTTGAGCAAAAGTCACCAATATGATAACTCTTGGATCTCACAGCAAAGTGGAGGATTTTCAATTATCAAAAGAATTTAGGTCATTTTCAGTTGCTAAACTGGACATTTCAAAAAGATCATCACTAACCAGATATATAAAATCCATCTTTGTTTCTGTAATTCAAGGAAAATCAAAGACTATCCTGTTGATTTTACTTAGAGAACAAAGTCATAATCAAATTCAAAACAAAAAGAACTTATTTGGTGACCAGTCAGACAAACATTTATTAAGCTCCTAATATGTTCCAGTCACTGTGCTAAGTCCTAATCCAAAAAAAAAAGGAATTTTAAGACTGGTAAGAAAGTGTTAACACTTGATAAAAACTTCAATTTGATAAGAAAGTGTTCTGAACTCAGAATCAGAAAATATCAGGAGAGAATTTGATCTCTCACCCTGGATATTTCTGTGACCATGAGGAAATCCTTTAACTTCTTAAAGCCTCTGTTTCCTCATCTGTAAAATGAGACTAATAATACCTGTAGTACCCATAGCACAGGGTTGTTATAAGGATCAAATGAGACAATATATGGAAAACATTTTGCAAACTCCAAATTGCTATATAAATGTCAGCTATGCTTAATGGTACTTTATACAACTTCAAAGAGACTGCCATGGTAGCAAATTGCCATGGGGGAGAGAGGGATGTATTTGCAGTTGCATCAGTTATATCAAAGAGACTGAACACTGGCTTTATTCAACATTGACTTGGACAAAAGAGATTTACCTTCCTTTAAATTAGTGCCTCTGAATTTCACATATAAATGAGCAAGAATGACCTTTGATAGCCATGGGATTCAGATGCTCATTGACTCTGGACTGAGGACATCAGCACATTTAAATTGGTACACATAAGGAGGTATCATCCTAATTTTCTTACTTTATTTCCCATTATTCTGATCCATGAACTATACACCCTAGACAAATTAGACATCTCATTATTCCTCCAGATATATTCTACATAGGGACATCTAGGTGACACAGTAGATAGAGCACTGACCCTAGAGTCAGAAGGACCTGAGTTCAAATGCAGCCACAGACACTTGCCAATACTAGCTATGTGACCTTGGGCAAGTCACTTTACCCCAATTGCCTCACATTCAGGGCCATCTCCAATCTGTTTCATATTTGATCACTGGACTCAGAAGATTCTGGAAGAGAAAAGGAGGCTAGTGACTTAGCACAACACTCCCTCACTCAAATCCAATTCATGTGCTTGTCATGACATTACCTCCCTGACGTTATGAACAAGGACAAACATCATCATCATCATCATCATCATCATCATCATCATCATCACACACATTGCATTCACATACCTTCATGCTTTTGTTCACATTTTTCATTATTCTTAAAATTCTCTTCCTCACTCTTTATCTCTTGTTCACCATTTAAAGCCCAAAGCAAGTATCACTTTCTCCAGAATACCATTCCTGACATCCCCTCTTTGAGAGGATCTTGCAATCATCTCAGATTTTATTTACAATATATACTTATGTTCTGGAAAGTAGGTATCTGAATGGCAGGCTAGGACAATGGCCCTGGACATGATCTTTGCCCTCAACTCACTAATATATTTATTGTATATGAGTGTTTATTATAGTTATCTAAGTTTGTTCTGGTTACTCTAATAGACCATAAACTTCTTGAAAGTAAAATCTCTATCTTATTTAAATTTTCTTTCTTCCCTAGAGACTAGTATGATGTGTTGCATATAGTAGGTTCTTAATTAATGTTTGGAGGGTCTTGGGGTAGAAAGGAAAGTGTGATGGCTTTAGTGATAAGGACCACAAGATGCCCTGAAGATGTGGTGCCTACATCTACTAACCACTGTCCTTTTCTTTGTGAGACTGGTTCTTGGGGGAAACTAGATAGAGCACTGGATAATGCACTGACCCTGGAGGACCTAAGGACCTGAGTTCAAATCCAACCTCAGACACTTAGTAATTCCCTAGCTATATGATCTTGGGCAAGTCACTTAACCCCATTGCCTTAAATAGATAAAAATTTTAAAAAAATCAAAGAGATTGATTCTCCCTATCTTGCACAGACTGGAAGTGCCACAGCCACTCAATCTGGATTTGTTTTCAACTCATTAGACATTCCTAGGTGCTCACCATATTGATGTTGGACTTAGTATAGACACTCAATTAATTTGGACTCTTCTGAAGCACAGAACTCCTGTAACTCAAGCAACCCACTCACTTCAGCTTCCCCAACATCAGGAATTATAGGCAAGCTACATCACCCTTGGTCCTAACTATTTGATGGGTAGAGAAAGTATCAATCAACAAACATTCATTAAATGCTATATGCCATTAAATTCTATATTAAGATCTGAACATATTAAGGAAGTAAAAGCATAATCCTGCTTTCAAAGAGCTCATAAGGAGCTAATGAAATACCCACAGTCAAAATACCATGCGGCCAACTTGTCTCTGAGGCCAAGTTCTAGTTTAGCTATTTATATGTCTAGTTCACCCATTATATATCTGGGCCAGAGTTGGGAAACAATGATAAAGTTTTCATGGGCCTAACCTCACCAAGAATTCATCTTAATGACTGTACTTGGTTCAGATGAGTGGTCAGATAGAGATATGAGAGATTCTAGCATTTGAAGATTCAGCCTCAGTGTCTTATTGAAAGGAAAATCTGAGAGGTGTGCCAAGCTGTGATTATATGAATAACAAGATAGCAAGACAGTACTCTGAAGTAATTATTCTTGTGAGGGAAAAATCTTTCCTTCCCTCTTTTCTTCCTTTTTTTCCTTCCTCAAACCTTGACACATAGGATTGAAGCTATGAATAGAGGGGCAACTTCTTAATAATATGATTTACTTTATGCCCCTATTCAAGGTTCCTGTTTCTCTAGGTCTCTATCTCTCTTTTATTTTTTAGGTTTTTTGCAAGGAAAATGGGGTTAAGTGGCTTGCCCAAGGCCACACAGCTAGGTAATTATTAAGTGTCTGAGACCAGATTTGAACCCAGGTACTCCTGACTCCAGGGCTGGTGCTTTATCCACTGCACCACCTAGCCACCCCCTCTCTATATCTCTCTTAAAAATTTGAATTTAGTGAATTTCTGACTCCTTCCTAAGAGAATCTGTGTAAGTTCCCCAGCAAGAAAACAATGCTACTAACAAACATATTGAACATAAAATATATTTGTTGTAGGCATAATAGGATATATCTATACTTTGATTCCAGAAGCAAATTAGCAGGGTCATTCTACTATTTCCTTTCCAGGGTTATCCTATTATCATCTCTACTTAAAAATACAGCAATCAAAATGGGGGAAATCTCAATAGCTTAAGTGGAGAACTCCAATGACCACAGAGCCCAGGTCCTGTCTTAGAGCCTTTTCTTCTGCAGACTTATTCTCTTTGTTCTAGCTTCTGTGTACCTAATCTATATCCTCTCAGCTCTGGTCCCCTTGTCTCTGCTGTCATTGAGGCCACCTCCACTTAAGTTTGATGTCATAGCCTCTAATTTCTCTCTCCTATCCCCCAATATGCTTGCTTCTTTATTGTTCCTAAACAGTTTAGCTCTTGCCTAACAATGCTGTGTCTTGAGTCCATGCCATCAGGTGAAAACAAGTCCCTGCTCTTCTCCAATAAATGGTTGTATCTTGACTTCTACTGAGGGAACAATAGAAAAGTGAGTTCTTATTCAGCAGTATCCCAATTTAGGCCCCTGGCATTATATGAAGGTGACTCTCTTTCTACTCCTTTCCTTTTTACTATCTGTTCCTCCTTCAAAAGAAAGGATAGGTTGACTACTTTGAAGTAAGGCATTGATAACAGATAACAAAAGGAGGAACTATTTAATTCTTAATTCTAAATCTATTTTTCCTACAGGGAAGGATAGAATAAAACTGGTTAACATAGTCAAGATGAATGGTAAGCTAATAAGAGAGAACAGAGCTGCCTTTAATTAAATCAAGTCACCAGAATTGGATAAACCCTATCCCAGGATAATGAAAGAATTAACACGTGACTGTTGAGTTTCTCAGTGATCCTTGAAAAATTTCAGAGATCAAGAGAAATGCTACAGGAATAGAGAAGGGTAAGTGTTGTCCTGGCTTTCAAAAAAAATGTGTTGTGTGTAGGTCTGTGATGGTAACTTCAATGATTGATTTAAAAATATTCTAAAACATATTTTTAAAGGAATGACCCATGAGCATTTAGAAAAGGCAACTTCAATCCCTAAGAATCAGCATGACTTCAAGAGCAGAATATATCAGACATCATTTCCTTTTTTTTTTTATCAGTTACTCAACTAATAAAGCAAGTGGATGCCTTAGATATAGTGTTCCTGGATTTCAAAAAGGAAATTTCCAAAACCTCTCACATTGTTTTGTGAATAAGAAGGAAAGAAAATGGGTTATATGATTGTACAGGTAGTGGATCTGAAAATGGTTAAATGATTAACTCCAAAAAGTGGAACTGATGCTGTAGAATGAATGCTGACACTCATCAGACCCCAGAAAAGGTGTTGGTTGATATAGACAGCAGGACAGTGGCCATAAAAGTCAGAATCCACTGAGTGTGTGTAATAAATCGCTTGCCAAATCAACTAACCCTGAAAATGAATGGTCCTGGAACATCAGATCTTCACCCAGTTTTTGGTGGCAATGGGCAAGCCGCGTAGGAATAAATGAAGGCGCTGACTTTTGAGTCTTCTCAGAGGTTAGGAGGGTGGCCGAAGTGAGCCAAGAAGTGGTGATTAATAAATCAATACCATCCTGGAGAGAGGTCTCTAGTGGAGTGCACCAGAGATATATTTAATATTTCTGTTCTGTTTAATGTTTTCTAATGTTTTTTCATCAGTGTCAATTACATAGATAGTAGAATTGAAATATATATATGTATTATGTGTGTAGACTCACACATTGAATGACAGAATAAAATGGCAATATTTCAAAAGATCTCATAGAATCACAGAATTTCAAAATTGGATATTACATTAATAGAATCCAACCCTCATGTAGGAAAAAAAAATTCTACTTTAACATACCCAAGGATCTCAATAGACTCAAGTAAAAGACAAAATCTTATAAGTTTAATTTTTTTACTTATGTAAATTCCTACACAAAGGGTCAAAAATACAACTTCATAATGAAACAGTCAAGGTGGAAAGTCAAGGCAAGACAAAGGTTTACAGGAAAAACATCTGTAGGCTTTGATGAAATTACAGTTTAAATTGAAATAGCAGTCACCAAAAATACCTCTTGAAATAGTATGCTGCCTTAATAAGCATGGGGTTCAGGAGGGGAAAAAACCCCCAACATTTATCAAATTTACCCCATGTTCCAGGTTCTATGCTACCTGCTTTACAAATAAGATAATTCTTATTTGATTCTTATATCAATCCTGGGAGTAGGTATTATTATTATTCCCATTTTATATATGAGAAAACTGAGACAGAGATTAAGTGACTTGCTCAGGATCATATAGCTAATAAGTGTCTGAGCAGAATTTAAACTCAGATCTCCCCGAGTAGAAGTACATAGCTCCATCCATTGAACCACCAGACTCATTGTAAACTTACTACATTACGTTATATTCTAACCCAATCTCTGAAGTACTGTATTCAATTCTAGGAGCCAGTTTTTATATACATATATATCTGTATGTATATGTATATATAAATTATTTATTTTTTCAACCATATGCAAAGATAGTTTTCAACACTGATTTTTATAAGGTTTTGAGTTTCTCAATTTTCTCCCTGTCTCCTTTCTCTCCACTCTCACCCTGACAGAGAGCAGTCTAATATAGGTTATAAAATGTAAAACTAGGTTAGACATATTCCTATTTTATTCATGTTGTGAAAGAAGAATCAGAACAAAAAAAGAGGAAAAAACACATGAGGGAAAAAGCATAAAACATAAAACAAATTTTTAAAATTGAAAATAGCATTTTCATTTAGACTCCACAGTCCCTTCTCTGGATGTGGATAGTATTTTAGAAATCAAATTTAAGGAAGAACATTGAACAAATGCATTTTTTCACCAGTGACTGCTTGATTTCTGGTTTTGACTTCATAAAGATCATGCCTTCAACAAGATAAGCTGATCACTTGAAATTTCATCATCATGCAGATTGATTTAGTTTTTGATCTTCAATCCCTTCTCAGTTTGGGGACTGAAGAGTAGAACTTTTTGAAAATAAACTTCTCACAAATTCTTCTAGAGGTACTTTTCAGGTAACTTTACTTTCCATCAGTGCCTCTGCTTGATTTCAATCATGTCCCCCACCTCAGATACTCTGGTGCTCTCCCTTTTTCAAAATTAATTCAAACCTTTGTATTTCCAGGCTTTGTCAAGATATTTGTATTACTTGTATACATAAGGGAAGAACTGGACCCCAAGCATGTAAGCAAGTCTCATAGCCTTGTTTTCCAACCAAGTGGAGGAAGGCTAGCCAACTAATCATCTTAGAATTGGATTGAGGAAACAAAGAATGAATTTGGAGTAGGGTGAAAAAGGATTGATCCACTTTCCAATGCTGGATGAGAGAAGTACAATGCTAGGAGAATGATGGAATTATGAATTTTAGGATACAGTGACTAAGTTCTAGTTGAAACTTTCTGGGTACAAGTATAGCTAATTCAGCAAGTTCTTTCCATTGTCCTGCCCAAGTACAGAATTCTTTCCTGTGAAAATATATTCCCCCATAGTTTATTCATATTAGCAAATGCCTACTATATACCTATGTCTATAATAAAGTTTCTAAATAAGGTAACAATTCACAGTCCCACATATTTAGAGAATGGGATACATTCAGATTGTTCAGTCATTTAATTAACACTTATTAAGTACCTATAATATGCCAGACACCATGCTAAGAAACCCCACTGTGAAATCAACTCCCACTGTGAAAACCTATTGTTAATCCTAGTCATGTTAAGTTCATCCCAGTCAATGTTGTGTTAATCCTTATTTTATGCTAAGTCAAGTCCTAGGTTCTATAGTGAAGGTTCAAAGCCTTCATTAGGCACTGACCTAGCAAAAAGCACAGAGTAGACAATCCCCAGAATGCAGAGACCCTTTGCTATATGTGGGATTGCCTGGAAGGCATATTGAAGGTCTGCCTCCATCCTCACACCAGATAGATATCCTGTCTATAATCTTTTTCTCTTCAATACTGGTAGTATTCAAGTACTGGTCCAGTTTTTAGGTCTCTTGAACTGTATATACATCAAACCCCAGACATAGGGAAGGAAGGAAGGAAAAAGGGGGAGGGAAGGAAAAAGGAAGCAAGGAAGGAAAGGAAACAATCATTTATTAAATATAACCTAGTACTAGGCACTATGCTAAGACTTTACAAATGTTATCTTATTTGCTCCTCACAGCAACCCTGGAAGCACATACTATTTTGATCCCCATTTTACAATTGAGGAAGCTGAGACAGAGGTTAAGTGATCACTGAAATCAGAGTTTGTCAGAAGATAAGTGATTAGTGACTAGACCACAGCTAGTTAATGTATGAGACAACAGTTGAACTCAGGTCTTCTGGAGTCCTGATATAGAGCTTTACCCATTGAACTAACTAACTAGCTCTACAGGTGAAAATGACATGAACTAGGAGACTGTCATGGTTCTAGAAACTCTTCTACCAAGACTTGGATTTGCAATGGCAATCTAAGTCATGGAAGGGGAAAGTTGGAAATTCAACTTAATTGTTCTTCTA
Source organism: Macrotis lagotis (assembly GCF_037893015.1). Taxonomy (NCBI): domain Eukaryota; kingdom Metazoa; phylum Chordata; class Mammalia; order Peramelemorphia; family Peramelidae; genus Macrotis; species Macrotis lagotis. Next base: position 148,707,581 of record NC_133658.1, on the reverse strand, counting down.
TTACCTTTCCTTTGAATGGGCAGCCCTAGACACATAGGTGTCTAGCCTCTTCTTAACCTCTCCTGCAGGAAGTGAAAATGTCCTGAGTGGGAAATGGAAGAAACTCTTTCTAATTTATAAACTCATTTGATTTCTTCCCCTAGATTTCCAGATTTTTTGTGCTTCCAATTCTCCCTGCTCTTTGTATAGTAAAAAGTAAGGGGATAGCCTCTAGCCATATGTCATTAATCTGTTTATTGCCCAGATACTCACTGTGTTAGACTTTGTCAGTCTTAGAAGAAGAATAACCTTGAGGTATTAATGAGGGCAGACAGTTTGTTTTTATTTTTTCCTCCTTCTTCATTCTAAAAGGGAAGAGTAACAAGTTAGTTTCGACTGTTGGAATAACAACGAAGGCATTTACTGGCAGTCAGTGCATAAGAAGATTTGTCTTATAATTGGACTACAAAGAACTGTAGCATCAATGACATCTTCAGTGAAAATTAACCTCTTCTCCAAATATACAAATTTTTCTGTAATTATTGAAGTCCAACACCATCCCTGCCAGTTTTTACATGGAAGTGGAAGATCACAGGGCCAGTAGTTATGATCCCTTAGAGGTCACATCCAGGTCCTGGGTTCTCTGACCTCCCAGTAAAGTAAAAAAAGTTGACAATATTATGACTGTGGGTCCCCCACTACAAAACCTGAACATACTGGGAGTTTTCTGAGTCAGATTGAATAATGATTTGTTTTCTATCTTCTCAAATTGGGAGTGGGAGCTCCCATTATTCTGGAAGGCATAGTCTGATCCCTTTTACATCACAGACTTTCACAAAGATATTGGAATGCAGTACAGAGACCAGTGCACTGACTTGTTATCTCTCCATTCCCAGACTTATGGTGCTTACATCCTCACTGATAACCTCTAGCCCTGCTCCTTTTTTCCTAGGGCCATTTCTTTACAAGAAGGGTTGAGGTTTTCTTCTGCAGTTGTTACATACAGGGTTGGTCTCTATCTTGTGTCTTAAGAAACCATGGTCAGGCTCAACCAGATCACAACACTTGTCCCTGGGGCATGATCATAATGAATCTGTTTCCAAGAAAAAAAAATCAGGAAAAAAAAGAAAAATCAGTTGAGAAATTGGCTTGAAAGAAAGAAGTCTGAATACAAACCTCTTAATCATAACATTTTTGTATGTGTATAGTAATTTGTGTTTTCAAGAATGTATCCATATCTAACTTATCCTTATAAAAAAATCTATGATCAATAGGTCAGGTTGATTTACTGATCAGCATATCAGGGTTGGAAAGTATCTTGAGTATGAGGTGCTCATTTTATATTAATAGTTGCTGTTATTGTTGTTGCTATCATTCTTGGTTTGATTCTTCAATATTCAGCAGAGAAACACAATTGTGGGGAATGGAGGAGCCATCTAAACTTTCAAATGAGGCTTAGCTCTAAGGATACTTCATGATGCAAACATATCATTATCCTCAGCATCCTTGACTTTTTAAATACTATATCTTTGATTTTTCCCTAGAGGAAGAGGCATAAATGCTAAGAGATCTATTCAGATTCTCTCACCTTTTACTCTATCAGTGAAGGACATGGATTCAAACTACTATATTTTGATTTTAGTGTAATGGATAGAATCCTAGATTTGTAGTCAGAAAAACCTGGGTTCAAATCCTGATTTTTGACATTAGCTGAGTAATTATGTGAAAGTTCTTTAATACCTTTGACATTAGTTTCCTCATTTATAAAATGAATAATTACTATCATACTTAAGCTATGAGGCACAAAGGAGGTAAGGCATTTAATGCATTATCAATTTCAGAGTGCTATATAAATGTTAGTTATTATTAACATAAATCTCACATGATTGGGAGTAGTAATGTCCATTTAAATTGATCTAATGCTTTTGAAAATGATCAAACACAATAGAAGATAAAAAGGACTGAATATAAAACTTCTTTACATGCCCCTAAGATGAAGAGAAAAGATGTTCTGCTTGGCCACATAAGTCATAATTGGGTCAAACAATTCAAAAAGACTGAAAAGTAGATTTTGGCTTAATATAAAGGAAAAAATCTTAATATTTAGTGTCCAATAGTGTGGCGTAATAGAGAGTGATTTATCTGTCTTCAAGTGATAGAGTGACTAGTTAGAGATTTATAGAGGAGATTCAGGCTTCAGTTGAAGGACAACCTATTCATTTTCCAAAATAGAAAACTGAGGCAACTGGCATGTCATCAGTGGCACTGGAAAGTAGTGTAGTAGCAAAGTTAGGACTACAACCCAAACCTCAAGATTCCCAAAACTCATTGGTATTTCCTTTTTTTCAAAGATTCTCTTTTTTCTCTCTATTCATTCAACTTCTAATCCATTTCAAACAGCTTAAGCCCCACATGGGGAGTAATGCAGTTCTTTCCACAAATGTACCTCTGGCTCCATTATTCATCCTCTGAGAGGACAAAATAGCTTCCTGTTCTGTATTCTACCCTGTCTTGTTGTCTTATATCTTATTAGGTAAAATCCCAACCTCATTAATAGCTTCAGCATCTTATGCATTTAAAACTGAAGCTACAGAATAATGCAAACCTGCCTAACAAGGCTGGGCTTAGGTCTGATGCAAATAGAAACCGAAAAGATATTAGATGAAGGAGTCAGGAATGATATTGGAAAAAGCTACTGAATCTAATGCTGGATCCTAAGAAGAATAGTGCAATTTATTAAAATGCAACCACTTACATGAACCATAGTTTGGTTATTGCATATTTGGGGGGCTCGGAGCCAACGGCAGCTAGTGTATTTACATGTAGTAGATTCCCACAGACCTTCTTAAATTAACATTCATGTCCTGAAAAGGTTGGGGCAAGATCCTAGAAAGGAGCAATTATGACAAAAACAAGCATTTCAAGCCAACATAAGGAAACATAATCAATGAGCATTATCTTCCTTTCATCTTGGTCCAACAGAAAGAGAATTGGACTAAGGAAAGAGAATTGCTTTGTCAGTCCTGATTCTAACTTAATGATACAATACTTATAATATTTGAGAGGGCATAAGTTCTCCTTCCTCTTCCTTCATTTTTATCCACTAGAAGTTGACACTGTGCGTCCAAAGTTGGATCTCCATTTCTGACTAGCAATGCATCTATTCTGCTTTCATTGTCTCCCTATCTCACCACACACAATGACTATTCCAAACATTTTCCTCTCTCCTCTGTCTCTCAACCTGAACTGTCATTCCCCACAAAAAAAAAATCAACTTCATCTCTTATTTCACTGAGATTGAAGCCATACTACAGGTGGAAATTCCTTCAATTCCTTTCTTCCACATCAAGTGTTTCAACATAATCACCCATTATCTTCCCCTTTTCATCTTGTTTCAGATATTTATTTATCCAGTCAGTACTAGGTTCACCTTAATGTAGCTGGATCTCTACCTACATCTCACCACTTCATAAAGACATCATAAGGGTTTTTTTCTTCATCTGGTTGTTCCAAGAAAATCTGTAATGTAACATTTCCAAACAACATCATCTTTCATCCTGGGTTCACCATTTTTGCCTATGGTACAATCATTCATCCAGTCTTCCATCATATAGAAACTTGAGTTTATCATTTATTCTTTCCTTTGCCCTAATTATTACTAACTAATATTAAATTGTCACCATATCCTATCCTATCCATTCTAGCATTGCAATATCTTGTATATCTTCTATATTTCCACCAACATAATTCAAATCTGAATCCTTATTACTACCTCCCTAGAGTAGTGTAGTTTTTACAGATCTTCTCATCTCTATTTTCTGCTACCCCCCCTCAATTCAATGTGACCATCATTGCCGGTCTAAATTTTCTTAAACATAATTAAGGTCATTTCTCTCTTTAAAACCTTTCAAAGGGGGGCGGCTAGGTGGTGTAGTGGATAAAGCACCGGCCTTGGAGTCAGGACCTGGGTTCAAATCCGGTCTCAGACATTTAATAATTACCTAGCTGTGTGGCCTTGGGAAAGCCACTTAACCCCATTTGCCTTGCAAAAAAAAAAATCTTTCAAAGGTTCCTTACTGGCTACCAAGTTAAGTGTAAATTCCTTTGAATAGCACTCAAGGCTCTCCACAATTTCTTAACTTTTCAGTTTTATCTCTTATACAATATTCTCTCTGAAGAATTTTGCTATCATTTGTGAAACATGGAAGAAACATGGGCAAAGGACAACCACTCATCAAGGCATGCCTCCATCAAAGAAGTCACTCTGCTCTATGAGTGAAGCCAAATTGCCATAACTCAAAAGAAATGTGAAATGCACAGATTTAGAGAAATTTAGAGAAATCTCCCCTTCTCTATGTGAGAGAAAATTTGTGTATTGGTCTATCAGTCACATTTGGACACGCTGTACATTGACCCTGACATAGTGATATCATTTGGTCACCTCAATGATATCGTCATCTCAGTGATATCATTTGGTCATCATCAATAACCAACCAATACGCCATGGTTACCCCTGAAATGCTTTCTCAGAGCTTTAAACACTGGATTTAGAAATATTTTATTTGTGCTTATTTTGGGAAACATGTTTTTCCCTATTGGAGGAGAGCAGATAGGAGGTGAGAAATTATATTTTTGTTAATTGCTTGAGTTTGTTATATGCTTATTAACATTTAGCATAGGGTCTGGGATATAGTAGTTACTTAATAAATGCTGGTTGATTTGAAAATGGGGGGGTTACAATTATGTATTTTACAAACTTTAAGGCACTATATAAATCTGAACTCTTGACATGAGAACCCATGTTTTCCAGTCAAGAAAGAAGTGACCTCGAATCAATTAACACATAGATTCAAGTACTGTCTTGAATACATATTGATATATATATATATATGTATGTGTATATATATATATGTATATATATATATATATATATATATATATATATATATATATATAGCTTAAGAATAGAATTTGTAGAACAGGTTTTGATTTCTGACATGCATTGGTAGAAAGATTTTTCTTTTCCAGGAGTTCTTTATGTAAATGAAAGCTCTAGTCCTGCTCATATTATTGTTGTTGTTGTTGCTACTATTACTATTATTATTGCTGCTATTGTTATACACATGGTGGAATCAACATTCTGTACTAAATTAGGGCAACTAGGTAGTGCAATGGATAGAGTGCCAGGCCTAGAGTCAGGAAGACTGAACTTCCTGAGTTCAAATCTGACCTCAGATACTTACTAGCTGTGTGAGATCCTAGGCAAGTCACTTAACCTTATTTGCCTCAGTTTCCTCAAATGTGAAATGAATTGGAGAAGGAAATGGCAAAGCATTCTAATTCTCTGCCAAGAAAACTCAGAAATTGTGTCATAAAGAGTCAGACACAATGAACAACAACAACAACAACTAAATTGAAGGATGCAAGAAAAATCCAGAAATAGTCTTTCCATTTTGGTAGCTAAAAATTTTCTGTTGACTACTTCATGCTGGAAGATTTAGGGAAAGGCATCTTGTACTATACAACTTTGGTTAAAGACATACTTTTCCTAACAGAAATGCTACACTATTATTCAAAATGCAGATAGCAAGGCAAAGTAATCAAAGCATGAATGGAGCTCTTGTGTCTCAGGCACCAGATGACTCACATTTGGTTCTCATGGTTACCCTGATGTCATCACCCACCCTGGGGTATGTGAATAGCCTGGCAGAGCAGAATTACCTGAACAAGTCCTCTTTTCTTCCCCATCTGTTTAAACATTCCTTCTAATTTCATGGTCTCAGCACTTATCATGAATGCATCACCCAAAGGCAACTGAACAAAGCCACCAACATGGTGGCAATAACAAAGAGACATTGGAATGACATCATGGGCTGGGCACTGGACCTTTCTAGTTAGCTGATCACAATGGACTGCTTTTGTTCATGGCTATTTATGTGTTACCAACTGATGGAAGAGGTAGATTATTATAAGTACTGACATTTTATCAGCATATTTAAAACAAAGATTTTCAAAGCAAATTGTGGGTTCGAGGTTCACTGCATGGTAGCATTAAAGAGTATAGGACATGTTTCCCTGCCGTGATGACAGTCACTGTTGCCATGCCAGCTCCTGCTGTGATTCTGGGGCTGCCCAGGCCATGGAAGAATCCCTGTTCTGCTGATATTGCTAACAAAATAAACAAGCCTCTTTTGACAAGCAGAATGCCCAGATATGAATTCTTTTACCCATTTCTATGAGTTGAGGATTTCATAAAATGACCCAGAATAAGAGCAATTTACACATTTAGAAAAGAGTTTCTAGATAGGAGGAGAACCAAGGAGGTTCATATATGGACACAAACCAATTAAGTTTAAGGCTCCCTGAAATTGCTTTCTCCCATCTGTACCAAAAGCAATCAGAACACAGGCCATTCAGGTTGAAGCCTTGCCAGTGGAGCTGAGAGTCTAGGCCAAGGCTTTCTACTTACATCCTTAGGAGGCAGTTGAGATTGTTGGAGAAGGGACATAAACACAATAGAATTTCTGTTGGAAAAGACCTAATGGATCACCAGGCCCAAACCCTGCTCTTCCAGTCACAGAATCTCTTCTTAAGCATTCTTCAGACTTTAATAATAATTTATAAAGAAGTTCTGAATGATCTATTCCTTTGCATTGCTATCTGATTGTTTCATTTGTCTTATATCCTTGACCAAAGGAATAAGGACGAACTCTTACGTGATGCTCGTACCACCTTAACACTTGGCATTGTGCTTATGCTTAGTAGCATGACAATGCTGATACTAATACTAATAGCTAGCACTTACATTGTACTTTCAGTGCCAAGGTAATAAATATGTCTTATTTGATCCTCACAACAATCCTGAAAGATAGGTACTATTATTATCCTCATTTTATAGAAGAGAAAACTAAGGCAGATAGAACTTAAGTGACTTGTCCAAGGCCATACAGTAAATAAGCATCTAGGGTGGAATTCAAACTTGTGTCTTCCTGAGTCCAGAAACAATACTTTATTCATTATGCCATATAGTTAAGATATGCGTGTGTGGGGGTATATATAATATATCTATATCTTGGTGATAAACAAATAATTATATATTTGATTGGTTGGACCTAGAGTCAGGAAAAATTGAGTTTGAAATCTGATCTTGGACAAGTTATCAGTCTTGAGACCCTGGACAAGTCTTTATCCCATTATTAAATGAGTATATAGGTAACACTTACCTCAAGAGGTTACTGTGAGAATAAAATAAAATAATATTTGTAAAGTGCTTTAAAAACTTTAATGGTAGTAGCAGCAGTAGCAGTAGTTAGTAACAATAGCAGCAGCAGCAGCAGTAGCAGTAGTAGTAGTAGTAGTAGTAGTAGTAGAAAAATCAGTAGCAGTAGCAGCAACCGTAGCCGTTACAGGAACAGAAACAGGAGCAGTAGCAGTAGAAGTAGCAGTACTAATAGTACTAGCTGTACTAATAGTTACTGATGTTGACAGGGCACCACAGTGATTTGAGTGGTCTTGCTGTCAAGAAGACCAATGTACAATGTCTGCCTTAGATGCTTACTAGGTGTGTGATCATGGGCTAGTCACTTAACTTGTCTGAGCCTCCATTTCCTCATTGGGAAAACTTTACAGACCTTAAAGTGAACTCTATTATTATGCTAGCAAATAGTGCTAGCAATAAGTTAATTTGCTATGAAAATGTATGCTTGAGAGTTGACATATAACACAGTCCATTTAAGTTCACAAGATCCAACTAGATATGGAAGAGGTTCTAGAGGTCATCAAGACTCACTCATTTTTTTCCTTTTAGAAGACTGAGTGACTTGTCTGTGTTCACATAATTAGCAAGTGTCAGGACTGGAATCTCTGACTGAATCTATCACTCTTATTGTGACATAATTATATATAAATCTCCATTCATTCGTTCATTTTTACATGTATTTTTGAAGTAACTTCTATAAGTACACATAATCCTTCACAAAATTAGCCACAACACATCTAAGTACAGCTATTCTGAAGACAAAAAAAAATAAATCAGTAAATGTGATATTTCTGTCCAAATATTTTCTATTTGTACTCATTTCTGTTGTTAATGCAGTCTAGGAAAGAGGAAAGTTGAATGTCCTGAAGACTATTGAATAATGACCCAAGGGAATTGTCAGAAAAGAACCCTGACTCCCTACCAAGTTTTCCACTCTCACTATCTCCTGATAAGGGTCTCAGCTCAGACTCCAGATGAGAAATAACATATTTCTCTAAAGCTATATTTTTCTTCTCTCCCCTACTTTGATTACTCTTCAGTCTTATTGACCTACAGGGTTGAAGTTTTAAAATCTTAACATTTCCTTGCCAAGAGTGTCTCAAAATCATAGACTCTGAGATTTTGGAAGGGCCCTCATAGATCATAGAGTACAAATTGTACCTATTCAGTAAGTTTCCATCCAGTCCCTACTAGAATGTCAAAAAAATATTATTGTACATCTTTTGTTTTTGAAGAGGATTGTGGGCATCATGGGATGATGTCTTGATTTGTATACTCACTCTCTCTTTCAGAGTCATCAAAATTCAATGATAACATAAAAGTCAATAAGGATGACTGGGGTGAAATGAATAAACTTCTTGTCTTCAATGTCTTACCAAGATCTAAGTGCTCCACAATATCTACTTCAACTGCCTTCACAGCTATAGGAAGAATCTGTTCTCATCTGCCCATTCCACCAGGTAAAGTCTTCTCATGCTTGGAGTGGTCATCCCCCTAACTCACTGATGGGTCTAAGGCCTGTTAGTTACCCTCATCTGCTGAAATGATTTTACTAGGGTGCAGCTATTGTGCATACTACAGATTCTTGGAGCTCCAGGTGAATGAGGAGCCTCGAAAAGTATTTCATCAACAGGTTAAATATCTTCAGTTACTTCAACTACACGTCATATAATTGATTTATATTCCCCTCACCATGCTATCCTTTTTTGTTTTTATTTTGTTTTTATTTTTTAATGTGTTTATTGATTTATTCTTATTTTGTACAAATAAGGATTTTTATACATTAATAAAATATTCTTGTTTAAGAGTAAACATAATACCCTCTCCACCCCCCAAAAAAAATAGACCCACATGCTCGATAAAGTAAAGGGGAGAGAAAAAAATTAAAATTAAAACTAAAAAAAATAAAAATATTAGTAATAATTTTAGGTATGGCCAGATGGTGCAGTGGACGGAGTACCAGCCCTGGAGCCAGGAGCACCTGAGCCCAAATCCAGCTCCATACACCTAGCAATCACCCAACTGTGTGACCCCATGCAACCTCATTGCCCAGCAAGAACCAAAAAAAAAAGACCCAAAATAAAATGAAATAGTAATAATAATAGTAGGGGTGGCTGGTGGCAGACACAGTGCTGGCCCTTGAACCAGGAGCACCCAGGTCCAAATCCAGCCTCAGACACCCAACAATCACCCAGCTATGTGACTACAGGCAGGCCACGCAGCCCCATTTGCCCTGCAACCGCCCCCCCCAAAAAATAATAATAATAATAATAAATGTGCTTCAGTCTGTGTTCCCACACCACCAGCTCTGTTGTGGGTGGATCACATTCTTTAGGATAAGTCCATCACAAAAGTTGCTTCCATATTTTTCCACCATTGCCATTGCTAATCACAACTCCCTCCATTCGTACTTCTCCACTACAATGTATTATATTTTTTCTCTCCTTTTACTGTCTCTGCTGTAGGGTAGCTGAGTGGTGAAGCAGACAGATCCGTGGCCCCAAGCCCAAATACCACCCCTTAGGCCCAGCATCCACCTGCCCCTGTGGTCCCAGACAGGCCGTCCAATCAGCCCCTTGCAAGAAGTAAAAAAGAAAATGTCCTATATCTGACCACTCTACCCCCATGGTCCATCCTCTCCTCCATCACTCATATTCCCCCCTTCCCCCTGTCCCCCTTTACTCCTTCTTACTCCAGATGTCTATACCCCATTGAGTATATATGCTGTTTCCTCTCCTAGCCACCTCTGATGAGAGCAAAGATTCCCTCATTCCCCCTTGCCTTCCCCCCTTCCATATCATTGCAATAGCTCATTGTAATAAAGAAAAATCTTGTTCTATGAAATATCTTAGTCTATTCTCTCCTTTTTCTTTCTCCCATTACATTTCCCTTTTATCTATTGACTCCATTTTTATACCACATTATATCTTCAAACTCAGCTCTCTCCTGTGCTTCATTGATAAAAGCTCCTCCTACCTACTCTATTAAATGAGGTTCATATGAGTATTATCAGTGTCATTTTTCTATGCAAGAATACATGCAGTTCATCATCATTAAGTCTCTCATATTTCCCCCCTTCTCTTCCACTCTCTATGCTTCACCTGAGTCCTGTATTTGAAGGTCAAACCTTCTGTTCAGCTCTGGCCATTCCAGCAGGAACATATGAAATTCCCCTGGTTCATTGAAAGTCCATCTTTTTCCCTGGAAGAGGACATTCAGTTTTGCTGAATAGTTGAGTCTCAGTTGCATTCTAAGTTCTTTTGCCTTCTGGAATATCATATTCCAAACCCTATGAGCTTTTAATGTAGTTGCTGCTAAGTCCTGTGTGATCCTGACTGCAGCTCCACAATATTTGAATTGTGTCCTTCTGGCTGCTTGTAATATTTTCTCTTTGATTTGGGAGTTCTGGAACTTGGCTATAATATTCCTGGGGGTTGTTTTTTTTGGATCTCTTTCTCAGGGAGATTGGTGGATTCTCTCCATTTCTATTTTGCCCTCCGCTTCTAGGATATCAGGGCAATTTTCCTGTAATAATTCTTTGAAAATGATGTCAAGGCTCTTTTCCTGGTCATGACTTTCAGATATTCCAATAATTTTAAAATTATCTTTCCTAAATCTGTTTTCCATATCAGTTGTTTTTTCAATAACATGTTTCACATTTTCTTCTAATTTTTCATTCTTTTGGTTTTGAAGTATTGTGTCCTGATTTCTCATAAAATCAGCAATCTCCCTGAGTTCTATTCTTTGTCTGAAGGATTTGTTTTCCTCAGAGAGCTTTCTTATCTCCTTTTCCGTCTGGCCAATTCTACTTTTTAAAGCATTCTTCTCTTCAGTAACTTTTTGAACTGTTTTATCCATTTGACTTATGCTGGTTTTTAGCACGTTATTTTCTTCAGAATTTTTTTGGATCTCCTTGACTAAGCTGCTGACTTCTTTTTCATGTTTTTTCTGCATCTCTCTCATTTCTTTTCCCAATTTTTCCTTCTATTTCCCTCACTTGATTTTCAAAGTCTTTTTTGAGCTCTGTAATAGCCTGATCCCAGTTTCTGTTTTTCTTGGAGTCTTTAGATGCAGGAGCTTGTGCTTCCTCATCTTCAGATTGAGTGTTTTGATCCTTCTTGGGATCACAGGCGAAGTATTTCTCAATGGCGTTCTTCTTTTTTCTCTACTTTCTCATTTCCCCAGCCTGTGCCTGGGTTTGGGGTGCTTCCTGAGCTTTTGAGTGCATGAGGTTCTGTCTTCCCTCTAGGTCTGTGAATGACCACAAGTGCACCCCTCTGCCGTGGGGCTGAAGTGGGGGGGGGGGGGGCTGCTGTTCTATGGGGGGCCTAGACTGTGATCAGGATCTGAATGTGGTCAGAACCCCAGAGTCCTGTTCCAGGGACAGAGGACAGAGCTCGGCAGTCTCTCTCTACTCCCTTCCCTAGGCTCAGCCAGCTCATGCCCTGGGGGCTCTTGCTTACCAGCTTCTGCTTCCTGTTCCTGGATTTGGGCTGCCACGACCATGGCAGCTGTGTACCCTGAGGGCTGGGCTTCACATGTTCTCTCTGGCAGAGGTCCCCTGCTGTTCCCCCAAGTTGTGCCTGATGCTCCATAGGGAGTAGGTCAGGAAACTCCCCCTGCTGCTGTGATCCCCTGCTCCCAATGCCCTGGGGCTGCCTCTGAGAGGCTGAAGTTCCTTCACTGTGGCGGGCCACCCCCTCTGGTGGGCTGCCCCTCCACCTCGTGGAGCCGAGCCTTTCCGCTGTTTTCCAGATTACCTTGGGTTGGAGAACTGCCTCACTGGGTCCCTCTGTGGATTTTGTCTCTAGAAAATGTACTTAGAGTCCTTAGCTTACAAGTTTTAAGAGAGAGCATCTAAGAGATGATCCTCTCTTGTTGCCATCTTGGCTCTGCCCCCCCACATCATCTATGTTATCATTCTTAATGCAACCCAAGTTTCTTTCTTTAAAGGAGAAATTCTGTTTATAAATCTTAGATCTGAAGGAGATGATTTCATGTTGCTCTCCACTTCCCTAGAAACTGAATTTAAATTCCCTTAATGGAAGTCACCATATGTCTTTGCCTTCTTATTCCTAAAAAAATGTATTCATCTAGAAGCACACAAAGCATCATATGCTGAACCATAAATCTAGATCTGGAATGCACCTTAGATGCTAACTAGTTGAAACCCCATATATCACAGATGGAGAAACTGAGGCCCAAGAAGATTGATTTACCTGAGAACAAGTGATCTGATATAGGTTATACATGAACAATCATGTTAATTATATTTCCATATTAGTCATGCTGTGAAAGAAGATTCAGAACAAAAGGAAGAAAGAGAGAAAGAAAAACAAAAAAAAAAAACCAAATTTTAAGAAACTGAAAATAATATACTTTTGTCTGCATTCAGATTCCATAGTTCTTTCTCTAGATGTGATTGGCATTTTTCTATCATAAGTCTTTTGAAATTACCTTTGGTCACTATATTGTTGATAATCACTAAGTCTATCATAATTGTCATCACACACTGTTGCTATTGTCCAGTTCATTTTGGAGATGGAAAAAACTGAAGCAAATAGGATTAAGTGACATGCCCAGGGTCACACAGCTAGGAAGTATCTGAAGTCACATTTGAATTCAGATCTTTCTGACTCTAGGCCTAGTGCTCTATCTACTGCTCCACCTAGCTGCCCCATTGACATATGGTGGGCATTTAATAAGTATTTGCTGATAGACTGACTGGTTCACACATCTGAGAGAATAGGGAAAGAATCAGAAGATGTCAGGGATGCACCAGTGGCTGACCTTGTGGCACAGCATCAAAATCTTCCATCATTTGATGTCTGTTAAGTCTTAAGATCTCCAACAGTTTGTAGTATAGTCCATTATATGTGACTCTTCCCCAAGGTTATACAAAACACAGGAGAACCCAGACATGACAGAGATACATAGAAAAAAGTCATCCTGTAGATTCTTTTAGTGCTGTTTATTTTCCTGCAAGAGAGAACCCCCTCCTGTCTTTTTCTCCATCCTGCAAGCACCAAAAGTATTACAAAATGTAGCCAATCTGGACCAGTACAAGCCCAGAGTCCCTTCCCCCCAACTTCTTCCCAAATGAGTTTGTCTTGTTCTTATTTTCTATAGTACATTCTTATTAAAAGTTTGTTGCTTGCTTGCTTATCTGTCCACTAAAAACTTCAAAAACAGAAAGAAGCTGGTGCCCTTATGAAGGTTATTGTAGTTATTTCTGCCTGCTGCCCTTACAAAATTATTTCCCTGGCTTCCTAATAATAGCAATAGTGAAAATCTAACTTTCTCAGAAAGAATGAAATTAGCCATTTCATAAAGTAATAGAAATGGATTGGTTATAAATGTAGGAGACATTTCAGAATAAGGCCATCTATGTGTAATCATTTGATCAATTGGTTAAAGCAAAAGCCAAAGTAAATACCAAGTAGGAGAAAAGATAAAGATGAGAAAATAAAATGTCTGTAATTAGCCTGTTTAAAAAGCTCCAAAAAATAGGAAATAGACAAAAGTAAAATATAACTTTTGCAAAGCAGTCACTACATTGAGAAGGCTAAAAATGCCCCCAAATAACTTCAGCCAATGGACATTTATTTGAACATCTAGCCAAATGGAAAGAAATAATAGGCAGGATCAATAATATTTAGAGCATAAGTTCTAAAATATAGAACAAACTGTTATGGCAGAGGATGGATAATAGTAAACAATATGTCATCAAAAAAAGAAAAAACATTTTAATTTGATATTTGATTAGCAGATCCACCGGTAATCCTGAAAGTATTGGCAAATAAAATCAGAAATGGGTCAATAAATAGATGTAACAAGGAACAACAACTCTATGGGCATTTCTATAGTGAGCTCTTTTCATCAGTAATGATATTAGAATGGAATCATCTGATGTGTCTAGTGTACTGTGCTGAAGAACCAGCAATGTCAAAAAACAATAAAGGAAGCACAAAATACTTATAATTTATCTGCTGTGAGGAATTAGTTATAGATAATCATTCTATGGAGACTGTGTATTAACCATATCCCTTCTCAGCATTGCGCTCATAGTTGTACAGCTATGGCACTAGATTCCATCTCTTCCCCTAGACTATCTTCTCAAAATCCAAGGTTCTGTCTTAGTGATTGAAGATCCCTACCAAGCTGTTACTAAATAGGTCACTAAATTCAATACTCTCAACTGTCTCTTCTTGTGTAAACTAGTATTTTCTGGATAGGTCAAGTATAGTGCATTATTATAAAAATAATTCCACTGAGGGCAAAAGAATGACTCAGTCATCTTGTTGAAAGGAAATTTGGCACCTGAGAGCTCATTCATGGGTCTGTAGCTTGCACTCTGAATTTCAGAATGGAGAAATATAACAAGAAAAATTAATTTTTACCTGGAGGATCATGAATAATATCATTCAAAAAAAGAAATATAAACTAGCAAGCCTAATCAGTGGGGAGGTAAGAGAGAATTAGAAGTGTTTTCATCTAAATAGGCAGGTGGCTTTAGGGCACCTATTTAAATAGGCGGCAGGAAGTTCAAAAGCAATGAATTCATTCAATTCAACACTTCTTATGCATTTAGTAAATGCAAAGCCTCATGCTATACACAATACATAAATACATAAACAAGAGTTTATACTTTGTGGGCAAAAATGCAAGGTGGATTCAAACATCTAAATGGTGTTTGACCAACATTAAAGAAATATCTTTGGGGGACCTTTGGAATATTTATATACCTAAAGGATTTTACATACCAACAAACATATAATCGACGATTTAGAATTAAAATGTCTTGCAAAATCACAAGGAATTCACTTGGTCCCAAAGAAAAGTTGTAATATTTTTGTGAGTTTTAAGAAGACATTTCTTCCTTCTCCTTAACAGAAGTGGGAAGTCCACAGATACAAAATATTGCAAATATTATCACACTTTTTTGTATTCTTTGGTTTTACTTACTTGATAGCCTTTTTTAAAAAGCCTCAGTTGTGTAGGATGGGTCCCTGAGAGAAAGAGATGGGGAAATTTAGGTGATAAAACAAAAAAAAATCAATCAAAGATATTTTTAAAAATAACTACTCATCTTACTTCCTAACTTTCAGATGAAGAAACAAACCCAGAAAGGTTAAATCACTTGGCCAGAGTCACACAGGTCCTAAGAAACAAAGTGGTATTTGAACTCATTCCTCTGACTCCAAATATAGACTTGGTTTCCCCGCACCTCAGTTCTACCCAATGCTATCAAAGGTAAATCCAACAAAAATTCTCAGGAGACTAAGGATTTGAATAAGGTTCACAAAGATGAGTCCTGGTCTGCTGTTTGAGAACAGAGCATCACCAGTTAGATCTCCCTGGGGAGTTTGGACAGGAATGAGCAGAAGGAAAGTATATGGTTTGGAGACCTCTTTCTGTGCCAATCTGGAGCAGATAATTGTACATAGTTATACTTAGTTTTTAAATAACTGCTGATGAGGAACAGTTTGGTGGTGCAGTAAATAGATCACTGGGCCTGGAGTCAATAGGACCTGAGTTCAAATTCAGTCTCAGATACTTAATAATTACATCGTTGTGTGACCTTGTGCTGTCAACCCCATTGCCTCACAAAAACCAAATATGTATATGTGTGTATATATATATATATGTATATACGTATATATACATATATATACATCTATATTGATGACTGATATTCTTGAATAAGTCTAACAAAGACTGACTTTAGAATTCAGAAAATGAGACCCACTCTTCTGACTGATCTGATTCTAGATTCTCTTTTCCACAATACAGCTATTAATCACATTTTGATATGCCAGAATATAGGTGATATAAAGCATAACCTCCAAAAAAATGACACCCATTTAACATGGCACTGGTTAAGATGATGAGTTGTCTTAAAATGTTCCAGGTTTCTGTGGGCAATGTGAATGGTGATTAGGTGCCTAGCTCCCTTAAGATGGTGTCTCTAAAGCTCAAATGCAGCCCTTACCAAGGACAACTCCTTTTCTCCTATATCTCAACTTGTGGGAGAAGCATATGGTGCAGTATTCAAGACTGATGGGAAAGTGGAATAAGTTATGAAAGTGATCTCCCCTACACTATAGAGTACATTGATGTTTTTATAATAATTCACATTAATATAAAGCTTAGAAGTTTGAATTATTTGTGATGATTCTATGAGATATGGAATAAATGGAAAAACAATATTAGCTATTATCTATATAAAGCTTTAAATATTGCAAAGTGACATATTTCTACCACATTTCATGTTTATAACCACCCTATGTGTTAGGTGTTGTCATTATCCCCCTTTTACAGATAAAGAAATTGAAATACATGAAGTTTCAGTGATATACCCTGTACCCTATAGCCAGTAATGAATCTGAAGCAGGATTCAAATTCAGGTCTTCTTAACTCTCACTCCAACAGACCACTACAAAACCAGTGTCCTTAATCCTGATGGTAATATTGTGACAATAATAGCACTCAAAACCAAGGAAAAGGTCTTCAGCTGAAGTTGGAGCCTATCAATTTATATTACTGCCATCTCTGGGATTGTAAAGATCTCCTGGGGTTCCATTTTGCTCCCTGGTTAGTCATTAAGCTAAGTTGAGGGAAAACAAAGAAAGACAAAAGACAGCCCCTGCCCTCAAAAACATCACAATCTTATAGTTGAGGTAATATGCTGGTTTTGCAGGTGCTGACGGACTATCTGAATCCACACTGGTTATCATGCTTGGAGGAAACTATAGTATTACCGAGAAAAACAACTAAGTAATAGACTAGAAGGCCTCAAAAGATGGAGTTCACAAACTCTGAAAAAGACAACATGATATAGAATGGATTTGAAATCATTAATTTGAACCCGGGGTTCAAACCCTGCCTCAGCTACTTTGAGATGTGTGATCCTGGGTCACTTGAGCTTTCTGGGTCTCTGTTTTTTTCCTCTGTAAAATGAGAGAGTGTTGGAATCCATGACCTCTAAAGTCCCTTCTAGCTTTAAATCTATTATCCTGTGACACTATAAAAGAATATAGGAGGCATTGTACCAGTCGAAGGATATCTGTCATCATTCATACAGGCTACACCAAGGCCACTTTCCATTCACCATTTTCCCCAAACTAGATCATATTTCAAACTTCCTGGAAGTACAATTTAGTAAATATCATTTCTAACAAGTCAGTAAGTTGTATATCAAACAGAGGTCCCATGTATTTTTTTTTCATTCTGGCCCCTATAATCATGACAAAGCCAAAACTCTGTGTTCTTTTTGTTGTTGTTGTTGTTGTTGTTGTTGTTGTTGTTAATAATAATTTAGGAATTCTCCAGAGAGAACTCTGTCCATGGGTTTGATAATCTCCAGAATATTTTGTCTATTTAACAAAAATTGTAGAGCCTAGGAGTTGTAAAGATGCAGTGATAAGTCAAATGGTAATTCAGAGGAGTAATTAGGTAACATCAAGAGATCCTAAGACAAGGGGCGGCTAGGTGGCACAGTGGATAAAGCACTGGCCCTGGAGTCAGGAGTACCTGGGTTCAAATCCAGTCTCAGATACTTAATTACCTAACTGTGTGGCCTTGGGCAGGTCACTTAACCCCATTTGCCTTGCAAAAAAAAAGAAAGAAGGATCCTAAGACAAATCTAGGATCTGAAAGTGGTTACAGGGACAGAGTATATTCCAGTGGTCTTCCATATCATCAAAAAAACAGAGTACATGATTAAGTCATGTGAGCAGTTAAGAAGCATAAAATAGTTTTGGGAAGGTGATGAGGGAGGAAGTCAGAAAAGAAACATAGTGAGAAAAGATGCCTCTGGTAGAGGCTTATCTTTTTTGCTTCCTAGCTATTCAGGATGAGTTCAGGAATTATGGGTCAGAACCATATAAACTGATGGAAAGTGAAGTAAGCAGAACCACAAAAATAATATAGCCAATGACTACTACAAAGAAAGAAAAAAAGACCAACAGCAAAACAAAGAAATAAAAAACCTCTAACACTCTTATTATCAAATAGGAAGAATTGGGAAAATGCTCTTCCCCTCTCTTCATTTCAGAAATGAGAATCTATGAATTTAAAATGTTGCATACACTATCAAGCAGGCTATATGTATTAGTTTTGTCCATCTACTTTTTTCCTTCTTTTACCTTTCTTTGTTTTAAGAGATGACTCACTGAGCAGAGGAATAGGGAAGAATGTATTTAGAAATGGATTTAATGTAAAAACAAAATGTTTCAAAAATTAAGAGAAAATTTGAGAAGAAAATAGTAGTAGGGCCCTGTTGGAAAGGCAGAGAATATATAAAAACTCTTTTGATGAACTTTTCTATGAATTCCTGCAATAATAAGTTTATCTGAATGATCAGAATTGATGTTTCTAAGAGCACTTTAATGGTGCAGTTGAAAAGATGATGAGGGGATAACATCTTTAACTTGGACTGTCCCAAATATGTTCCTAGGTTTTATGCACTGAGAATTGTGCTACTGATAGATTGACATGGAAAAGATCCTATTAGCTTTAAGCACAACTTGAAGGAGGAATTCAATGTGGATGCATTTGCATGATGCCCCTTTATCCTTGTCCAAGATATTCATTGTAAAAGGTATATTCCAATATAATCCTGGAGTCCTAGAAGAGTTGGCTGTAATCACTTGATCCTTCCTCAGCCAGAGAATCAGATGGTTGTTCATTTCAGACTGAACAGGATAATCAAAAGCTCCCTTGAGCTCTCGGAGGAACCCTTCCACATTGTCCACTAAAGGACTATTCCAGCATAAAGCAGTGAATGGCTCAATGGACAATCTGACACATAAACAGATGAATTTGGGCCAGAAACCCTGGGAAATCTTCCACCCATGTGGCAAATGAATCTAGGGATTCAATTATGCTGCTGATGGTGGAAAAAAAACAGCCAACTCTACCCAAACCCAGAATCATTTGTTCCTTTCTTACAACCCCTAGGAAGCCAGTTTTTCTGAAGTATGGCCCAACTGTTGATGGATCATAGTCTTCTGGGCCTACAGTTCCAGAGCCTTTTCAAGGTAGTAATTAACTACACTAACTGGAGTCATCTGAATGAAGAATAGGAGAGTTTTGTTTTGTTTTATTGGTTCTGAGAGAAGGAAGTCAGGTCTTTGCCTTGAGGCAAGATGGTCAGTATATATACTGTGTTTACTTTTCTGTGAAGGGGTTGTCCCTCTAATAAAATATAAGTTCCTTGAGGGCAGATCCAGACTGGTTCGTTGTACACAAGCTCTTATACAAAGTTGATGATTAGTAAATGCATGCGGAATGAAATGGAATGGAATGGAATGGAAGAACAAACCTGGAACAGAATTCTTTTATGATGCGTGTTAACTACATCCTCCTTCTAATTTAATCACAAGTACAACTGTAAGCCCAGGCCCTACAAGACATTATAAGAACTTAATGCAATTATGAAATTTATTCTTCTTTGAGTAGGGAAACATGAAGGCTAGAAAGTCAAGAATAATTAGATCAGGAGCTTAGGAAGAGTAAGAAGCCAGACTATTTATCTGGCAGAGGGAATTATATACTGACAACCCTAAGACAAGAAGAAAATGATGACCAAATTGATAAAGAATCTATTTTTGAGGGTGATATTAATATGGTCCTTGGGATCCTTCATGCAGAGCAGCTACCTCTTTACAGGGATCAGACCAGGTATTCCAAGTGAGTATCCATTGCCCTAACCATTATATATCTTAGCAGCTATGTGGTGCATTGTATAGAACACTGGACCTAGAACCAAAAAGACTTAAGTTCAAATCTGACTGCAGCATCTTACAAGCTATATGACCTAGACAAGTATGTTTGCCTCAGTTTCCTTATCTGTAAAATGAAGAAAATAATAGAACTTCTCAAGTTTGTTGTGAAGATCAAATAATGTAACATCTATAAAAACACTTAGCACACACTTTTTGTTGTTCTTCATTTTCAAAGAAGACCAATAACATCATGGGTGATGTCGTGTCTTGTTCATGAATTGTATTTCAACGAGACAGAGATGAGCGAAGTTGTCAGCTTCACTGTTTCTTCCAGAGTCTTCAAAGTCCAGGGGGAGGACAAAAGTCAATAAGAATGGCTATGAGTCAGGATACAATGGATGAATTTGTCAACCTCGACGTCTGTTCAAGTTCTAAGAACTTCATAGTGGCTGCTTCAGCCATCTTCATGACCCTTAGAACAAATTGTTCTCATCCATCCCTTCTACTGAAGGAAGTCTTTACACAGGGGCAGACATCCTCCTAACTGATGGGTTTGAGACTTGTTCAGTTACCCTGGATCTGATTTGGTTGAGACAATTGACTGGAACGTGCTTCAACTTCTTGGAACCACAGGTGACAGTTGTTTGGTGAAGGTGGATACCAAAGGCATATAAACAGTTCTGAAACATTATAAGTATGGAATAAATGTTTCTTTCTTTTCTCTCTGTCTAATTGCATCACCACCACTCTCCAAAAAAGCCCATTTATTTCAAAGAAGATGATTAATCAATTAATCAACCTAGTACAGGTATACCCCCTTATAGTATTACTCTGACCAAAATTGTTTCATAATACCATTAATTCATTTTATCCACACTCTAGCATAATGTCATTCTATAGAGTACCCATTTCTAACTTTATTCTTCTGGAATTAACTATAACAGGATGATCTAGTCCAAAAGATTTCTCTGCCTTTTCTAGGTCTAGCTTTTCTTGTGGTACAATGCTTCTGCCCTAAACATGCCCCCTTTCCTCCTAACTGGCATCTTTTTGCTTAATGCTTTTTGGGAGTATCCATGCTAGATGTTTCACATTCAATGCTTGTAAAGTAAAAACCCATCCCTGTTCCTCTAAGCCCTTGGTCTTGGTCTTCTCCAACTCTGGAGTTAATGGTTGTCCTGATTGAGCAGTGTTAGCCATTATGCATGTACACATATGCACCTATATTTATAAACACATATGTATGTGTTCATATATCACCCTCTTGGGACCATTCTCCTATTACCCATACTGGGGAGAGTGATCAAGATTAAACTGGTGAGCACAAAGCATCCCTTTCCCCCCATTAACACTTGCTTGTACACTAACACTCCTAAACCTACCAAAGGGCCTTGGGAGTAGTGGACTGAAGTCTGCAGTACAAAGATAGCAAGGTATGCATGTAGGCAACAAATCCAGGGCTCTTTCTGCTATCCAGACCATCCTGCCTCCTTGAGACTTGGACTCTTCCAGGCCTAATGATCTTCATATGTAAAATCAAAGGTTGGGACAGATAACCTCTAAGGTCTCCACTAGACTATAAATATATGATATTGTGATCACAGGAGAAAAAAGATAATGGACCTTAATTATCAGATCATTTGATGTTCATATCTGTCTCAGTCCATTCTCAAGCATAATTAAACACCCCTCAGGTATAATGGGAAAATAGGTGAGTGTCTCAAGTTTTGGGTTTATTTGGTATTTTTTAGGAGAGGAGGGGATAGTTATAGTGCTATGAGGAAGAAATATTGTACAGTAACTCAAGAAGACACCAAGCATAAGAAAGAGATAAGACTGTCAAATGGTGCTTAAAACTACAAATCCCACAGCACACTAACTCCCCACATTTATCAAAGCAATGAGAGCAAGACTAGACCTGAATGCACTATAAGCAACAATACTTGGCTCTCCCTTTCTGCACAGAACCCTCAAGCTGCAGATTAGCTTTCTGCCATTTCTTTTTCTTGTCACAGATTCCATTGATATTCATTCATTTGAACCCAAATTCACCAATTCAAACATGTCTGGGATGAGGAGAAACTACAAAGGGTAATTTTTTCCTCAGGACCACACTCCCCCAAAGAATAACCTTTGCACCCATCCATGATTTCTAAGCTTTTCTGCATGCCACAGGACTCAGAATTTGACCATAACCCAGTATATTCTGGGGGCTAATAGCCCTTGACCACTTTGGCAGAGTGAATCATGGAACCGTAATTACCAGGAATGGAATAGATCTTCAAGGTCATTTCATTTAGTTCAACCTCGTCACACTTTATGAAATGAAAACACTGAGACCCAGAGATTTGCCCAAGGCTATACAGATAGTTAGTGGTCAAGTTATGTCCTCCATTAAGGTTCCCTGGTTCCTTAGTCCAGCACTTTTTCTGCCATGCCAAAATTCTTCTCCATAGTGTTTCCTACAACAAGAGACTCAGTTTGTTTGCAACTCTACAGGAACAACCATGGATAGAAATCCTTGCATATTTAGAAAACATGATTGGGACTACCTGGCTGGAAAGCTCAAAACTAGAACAGCAATGGATGTTAAATTCTATTTCTTTCAGAATTCTGATACTCATTAACAAGCTATCTTAGACCAATTGGATGTTACTTATGAACTCTACTCATAGATGGAGGAATCCTATGAAGCATTATTTGAAAGGGTCATGTCTAAAGTAACCCTTCCCCCATTTAGAACTTGCTACAAGGACCTAAATTTCCCATTTCTTTTGGCTTAAGTTAGTGAAACCTCTTATTAAAATGAACTTACTCTCCCAGAGAGATAACCTATCATAGGATAATAGAATTTATTTTTCTTTTAGAAAGGGTCATATAACCCTTTTTTGCAAAAAAAAAAAGATAGCATTTTTTAGAAAGCATTTTAGAATTCATGCAGTTCCATCCATCTCATTTTTCAGTTGGGGAAATGAATTCACAAGAAGTGAAAGTAAATTAAACAAGATTACCAGCCAAGTGTCAAGTGCCAAGTTTGAACCTGGACCTCCCAATTCACCTCTTCTAACTCCAAACTGAGTTTTCATTACAATGGATCCATTATCATTCTCTTCATACATTAATATTTTCTCTTCTTATTACCTTGCCTTCAAAATTCAGAAATCTTAAGTCTTATCAACTGAAGGCAATCTGATTAATTAATCATTTTAACCAGTAATCAGATCAACCATGGTTACTTAGTAAGACTCTGAGAGAATGGACATAAGGAGGCTAAGTTTTGAAGACAAAGAAGTAAGGAGAGAAGGAATAGATGTCATTCATGCAGAGCCAACGTTGCACAAAGTATCAAAATGAACTGACTATACAGGATAAGGGCACCTGAAAAGGAAGGAGTCAGGTGCAGAAGTATGATGTAGTGGATAGGGCCCCCCCAAAGAAACTATCCACTTCAATAGGCTGCACTAAACATGATTCTGAACTTTAGAGAAGTATAAGAAAGGATACTCAGAAAGGATATTTCATGAAAAGGAATAGGCAATGAAAGAAACCAATTCTTCTCAGTCAAGGTCAGAACTGACCCCAAACCCATGGGAAAAAGACTATTCTTCCCACAGCCTTGTTCCTGCCCCTGACAAGACATACACAGCATTTTGTTTATTGCTCTTTTACACACTTAGGTATCCTTTTGTATCATAGTTATATCTATCAAGGTATCCTTGATGAAAACATGAAAAGGAACAGGCAGGCTTCGGCAATTTTCTGTAGCAGTTCATATCTTTGTTGTTGTACAACTGTTGACTGAGAGGCAAAGAATACAAGATCTTGCTGTGTTTATTGTCTGGTGATTAAAAAAAAGGGAAAAGAGAGAAAGCCTTTGGCTTGAAAGAGCAAAATTCAGCCTTAAAGACTCTTTTCCAAAAAGATGTCTCCCACGCATATGTTAAAATCAGACAAGATTACCTGATAGATGCAACCACAGAGATAATATTGCTAAATGAGTTTAACATCAGAGATGCTAAAATGCGTTAACTAGTTATATTTTCAAAACCCAGGGAGAATGTCCTGCAAAAAGTCCAAATAGGAGAAAGTCCTTAGAGATGGTGAAACTCTCCAGAGGTTCCTGTTTGTGATGGATGACATTCTACTAAATGATTTGAGCCTTGAAAGGACCCCCCCCCCAATGAAATGGATGGATAGTTATTCAAAAGAGATCAGTTTAGCAATCCACACTGGAAAAACTAAGCAGAGAGGAGTGCTGTGAAAGCAGATTATATTATATTATATTTTATTTTATATAATGTATATGTATATTATATATAAAATGTTTAAAAGTAGCTGATGGCACAGTAGATAGAATGGCAAGCCTGAAATCAAGAAGTCCTGAATTCAAATAACTGTGTGACTTTGAGCAAGTCATTTGACTTCTGTCTGCCTCAGTTTCTTCAACTGTAAAATAAAGGTGATAACATTATCTACCTCTAAGAAATGTTGTGAAGATAAAAATGAGACACTGTCTGAAACAAGATGAACAATATATAAATGGTTTATTCCTTTCTCTTTCCCTTTTCCCTTTTCCCCTTCCTCCCACATTCAGTCAGATGAATATGCCATCGAACTAGTCTATCAAGCATATATAACTTGGAAAGACACGGTAGATAGACAGTGAGCTTGGCCCAGACCTCATTAGGAAGGAGAGAAGGGGCTGAAACTCATTTAAAATTCTGCGTAGAGATTTCGTGATTGAGAGTCCCACCATCCTTCCATTCCAGGATCAAAACTTCTGTGTCATCTTTGACTGTTCATACTCACTCATCCTACATATTCAATCAGTTGTCAAATCTTACTGCTTCTATCTCGACAACATCTCTTAAATCTGTCCCCTTCACTCCACTCACACAGCCACCACCCAATTCAATCTCACATTACCTCTCACCTGAACTAGTATTGTGGTCCCTTAATTAGTTCTCCAGCTTCAAATCTTTCTCAACTCTAGTCTGTCCTCTATATATCTGTCAAGATAATTTTCCTAAAATCTAATTCTGATGTCATCCCCCTACTCAATAAGCTTCATTGGCCCCTAATTGTTTCTGGGAACAAATAAGTCCTTTGTTTAGCATTTAAAAACTCTTCACAACTTGGTCCTTCCTAAATTTACAATTTTGCTATATCCTACTCATCTTAAAAAAAAAAATACTATACCCAGAGTTAGACTAGCCATTAAGCTCAGACTCAGCCATTTTAGTTATATGATTCTGTGCAAGTCATTTAACTTGTGTGCCTCAGTATTCTCTTCTGTAAAATGATCAATAATTATTTTGTTAATGATCACATTCATCAAGTTAATATATAACTTACTATATAATATATATAATTTCTATGACCTATAAGGGTATTGTAAAGAAAAATAGCAGAATATCCTTAAAGCACCTTTTAAAACAACATATAAATGTAATTATACCATACTCCATGATCTAGTCATATTCTCCTCTAGCTGTTCTGGCACATAACAACTGCATGTCCTGTCTTCATACTTTTCTTTGTATTAACCATTTCCCATACATGGAAAGCTCCCCCTTCCCACTGTCAATTCTCATAATATCAGAATTTCTGTAGGAATTATCCTCAGGACCTTTATTTCAAAAAGGCTTTCTTGATTCCACTTCCCTCCTGCCCTCAGCTGCCAGGACTATCTCTAAGGTTACCTTTCCTATACTCTATATTTATCTTGCAAATTCTGTTTTATATGGGTAGCTAGATGGTTCAGAGGATAGAACACCAGCCCTGGAGTCAGGAGGACCTGAGTTCAAATCTGATTTCAGACACTTGACACTTACTAGCTATGTGACCTTGGGCAAGTTACTTAACTCTGATTGCTTTGCATCCAGGGACATCGCCAATCACCCTGATCTATATCTGGCCACTGGACTCAGATGACTCTGGAGTAGAAAGTGAGGCTGGCTTAGCATAGCCCCTCCCCACTCACTCAAATCCAATTCATGTGAATGTCATGGCATCACCTCCCTGATGTTGTGGTCTTCTTCAAGAATGAAGAAAAAACATCAACATCTGTTTTTATGTACATTGTCTTTCCCCTTAGAAAATAAACTCCTAATTAGATTCAGGGGCGGAGCCAAAATGGCGACAGAAGAGGGCCTTCTCTCAGTTACTCTGCAGCACAACTTATAAACTAAGGACTCTAACTACATTTTCAAGAGACAGAACCCACAGAGGGATCCAATGAGGCAATTCTCCAACCCAAGGTAACCTGGAAAAGAGTAGAAAGGCTCGGCTCCATGGAGTCAGAGGGGTGGCCCACCAGAGGGTTGGTCTACCAGAGGGGTGGCCCACCAGAGCGAAGGAACTTCAGCCCCCAGGGCACTGGGAGCCATAGCTCAGAGCAGCGGAGGCAGGTTCCTGACTTACACCCCAGGAAACAACAGACACAACATGGGGGAACAGCATGGGGGGAAGGGGGGGGAACCTCTGCCAGAGTGAGCACGTGAAACCCAGCCCTCAGGGCACACAACGAGGAGCATGGCCACTGCAGCCCAGATTCAGGAACCAGAAGCAGGTGGAGCCAGTAAGCAGGAGTCCCCAGGATCATGAGCAGGCAGAGCCTAGGGAGGGGAGTGAAGAGAGACTTGCTGAGCTTTGTCCTCTGTCCCTGGAACAGGACTCTGGGGCTCTGACCACATTCAGATCCTGATCGAAGTCTAGGCCCCCCCAATATAACAGCAGGGCCCCCTCACCTCAGCTCTGTGGCAGAGGGGGGAACTTAAGGTCATTCACAGATCAGGAGGGAGGACAGAGCCTCACACACTGAGATCCTTGTGGTGGTGTCACAAAAGCTCAGGAAGCACCCCAAAACCAGGCTCAGGCTGGGAAAATGAGTAAGCAGACCCACTCTTCTGACTGATCTGATTCTAGATTCTCTTTTCCACATATACAGCCTATTAATCACATTTTGATATGCCAGAATATAGGTGATATAAAGCATAACCTCCAAAAAAATGACACCCATTTAACATGGCACTGGTTAAGATGATGAGTTGTCTTAAAATGTTCCAGGTTTCTGTGGGCAATGTGAATGGTGATTAGGTGCCTAGCTCCCCTTAAGATGGTGTCTCTAAAGCTCAAATGCAGCCCTTACCAAGGACAACTCCTTTTCTCCTATATCTCAACTTGTGGGAGAAGCATATGGTGCAGTATTCAAGACTGATGGGAAAGTGGAATAAGTTATGAAAGTGATCTCCCCTACACTATAGAGTACATTGATGTTTTTATAATAATTCACATTAATATAAAGCTTAGAAGTTTGAATTATTTGTGATGATTCTATGAGATATGGAATAAATGGAAAAACAATATTAGCTATTAATCTATATAAAGCTTTAAATATTGCAAAGTGACATATTTCTACCACATTTCATGTTTATACACCACCCTTATGTGTTAGGTGTTGTCATTATCCCCCTTTTACAGATAAAGAAATTGAAATACATGAAGTTTCAGTGATATACCCTGTACCCTATAGCCAGTAATGAATCTGAAGCAGGATTCAAATTCAGGTCTTCTTAACTCTCACTCCAACAGACCACTACAAAACCAGTGTCCTTAATCCTGATGGTAATATTGTGACAATAATAGCACTCAAAACCAAGGAAAAGGTCTTCAGCTGAAGTTGGAGCCTATCAATTTATATTACTGCCATCTCTGGGATTGTAAAGATCTCCTGGGGTTCCATTTTGCTCCCTGGTTAGTCATTAAGCTAAGTTGAGGGAAAACAAAGAAAGACAAAAGGACAGCCCCTGCCTCAAAAACATCACAATCTTATAGTTGAGGTAATATGCTGGTTTTGCAGGTGCTGACGGACTATCTGAATCCACACTGGTTATCATGCTTGGAGGAAACTATAGTATTACCGAGAAAAACAACTAAGTAATAGACTAGAAGGCCTCAAAAGATGGAGTTCACAAACTCTGAAAAAGACAACATGATATAGAATGGATTTGAAATCATTAATTTGAACCCGGGGTTCAAACCCCTGCCTCAGCTACTTTGAGATGTGTGATCCTGGGTCACTTGAGCTTTCTGGGTCTCTGTTTTTTTCCTCTGTAAAATGAGAGAGTGTTGGAATCCATGACCTCTAAAGTCCCTTCTAGCTTTAAATCTATTATCCTGTGACACTATAAAAGAATATAGGAGGCATTGTACCAGTCGAAGGATATCTGTCATCATTCATACAGGCTACACCAAGGCCACTTTCCATTCACCATTTTCCCCAAACTAGATCATATTTCAAACTTCCTGGAAGTACAATTTAGTAAATATCATTTCTAACAAGTCAGTAAGTTGTATATCAAACAGAGGTCCCATGTATTTTTTTTTCATTCTGGCCCCTTATAATCATGACAAAGCCAAAACTCTGTGTTCTTTTTGTTGTTGTTGTTGTTGTTGTTGTTGTTGTTGTTAATAATAATTTAGGAATTCTCCAGAGAGAACTCTGTCCATGGGTTTGATAATCTCCAGAATATTTTGTCTATTTAACAAAAATTGTAGAGCCTAGGAGTTGTAAAGATGCAGTGATAAGTCAAATGGTAATTCAGAGGAGTAATTAGGTAACATCAAGAGATCCTAAGACAAGGGGGCGGCTAGGTGGGCACAGTGGATAAAGCACTGGCCTGGAGTCAGGAGTACCTGGGTTCAAATCCAGTCTCAGATACTTAATTACCTAACTGTGTGGCCTTGGGCAGGTCACTTAACCCCCATTTGCCTTGCAAAAAAAAAGAAAGAAGGATCCTAAGACAAATCTAGGATCTGAAAGTGGTTACAGGGACAGAGTATATTCCAGTGGTCTTCCATATCATCAAAAAAACAGAGTACATGATTAAGTCATGTGAGCAGTTAAGAAGCATAAAATAGTTTTGGGAAGGTGATGAGGGAGGAAGTCAGAAAAGAAACATAGTGAGAAAAGATGCCTCTGGTAGAGGCTTATCTTTTTTGCTTCCTAGCTATTCAGGATGAGTTCAGGAATTATGGGTCAGAACCATATAAACTGATGGAAAGTGAAGTAAGCAGAACCACAGAAAATAATATAGCCAATGACTACTACAAAGAAAGAAAAAAAGACCAACAGCAAAACAAAGAAATAAAAAACCTCTAACACTCTTATTATCAAATAGGAAGAATTGGGAAAATGCTCTTCCCCTCTCTTCATTTCAGAAATGAGAATCTATGAATTTAAAATGTTGCATACACTATCAAGCAGGCTATATGTATTAGTTTTGTCCATCTACTTTTTTCCTTCTTTTACCTTTCTTTGTTTTAAGAGATGACTCACTGAGCAGAGGAATAGGGAAGAATGTATTTAGAAATGGATTTAATGTAAAAACAAAATGTTTCAAAAATTAAGAGAAAATTTGAGAAGAAAATAGTAGTAGGGCCCTGTTGGAAAGGCAGAGAATATATAAAAACTCTTTTGATGAACTTTTCTATGAATTCCTGCAATAATAAGTTTATCTGAATGATCAGAATTGATGTTTCTAAGAGCACTTTAATGGTGCAGTTGAAAAGATGATGAGGGGATAACATCTTTAACTTGGACTGTCCCAAATATGTTCCTAGGTTTATATGCACTGAGAATTGTGCTACTGATAGATTGACATGGAAAAGATCCTATTAGCTTTAAGCACAACTTGAAGGAGGAATTCAATGTGGATGCATTTGCATGATGCCCCTTTATCCTTGTCCAAGATATTCATTGTAAAAGGTATATTCCAATATAATCCTGGAGTCCTAGAAGAGTTGGCTGTAATCACTTGATCCTTCCTCAGCCAGAGAATCAGATGGTTGTTCATTTCAGACTGAACAGGATAATCAAAAGCTCCCTTGAGCTCTTTCGGAGGAACCCTTCCACATTGTCCACTAAAGGACTATTCCAGCATAAAGCAGTGAATGGCTCAATGGACAATCTGACACATAAACAGATGAATTTGGGCCAGAAACCCTGGGAAATCTTCCACCCATGTGGCAAATGAATCTAGGGATTCAATTATGCTGCTGATGGTGGAAAAAAAACAGCCAACTCTACCCAAACCCAGAATCATTTGTTCCTTTCTTACAACCCCTAGGAAGCCAGTTTTTCTGAAGTATGGCCCAACTGTTGATGGATCATAGTCTTCTGGGCCTACAGTTCCAGAGCCTTTTCAAGGTAGTAATTAACTACACTAACTGGAGTCATCTGAATGAAGAATAGGAGAGTTTTGTTTTGTTTTATTGGTTCTGAGAGAAGGAAGTCAGGTCTTTGCCTTGAGGCAAGATGGTCAGTATATATACTGTGTTTACTTTTCTGTGAAGGGGTTGTCCCTCTAATAAAATATAAGTTCCTTGAGGGCAGATCCAGACTGGTTCGTTGTACACAAGCTCTTATACAAAGTTGATGATTAGTAAATGCATGCGGAATGAAATGGAATGGAATGGAATGGAAGAACAAACCTGGAACAGAATTCTTTTATGATGCGTGTTAACTACATCCTCCTTCTAATTTAATCACAAGTACAACTGTAAGCCCAGGCCCTACAAGACATTATAAGAACTTAATGCAATTATGAAATTTATTCTTCTTTGAGTAGGGAAACATGAAGGCTAGAAAGTCAAGAATAATTAGATCAGGAGCTTAGGAAGAGTAAGAAGCCAGACTATTTATCTGGCAGAGGGAATTATATACTGACAACCCTAAGACAAGAAGAAAATGATGACCAAATTGATAAAGAATCTATTTTTGAGGGTGATATTAATATGGTCCTTGGGATCCTTCATGCAGAGCAGCTACCTCTTTACAGGGATCAGACCAGGTATTCCAAGTGAGTATCCATTGCCCTAACCATTATATATCTTAGCAGCTATGTGGTGCATTGTATAGAACACTGGACCTAGAACCAAAAAGACTTAAGTTCAAATCTGACTGCAGCATCTTACAAGCTATATGACCTAGACAAGTATGTTTGCCTCAGTTTCCTTATCTGTAAAATGAAGAAAATAATAGAACTTCTCAAGTTTGTTGTGAAGATCAAATAATGTAACATCTATAAAAACACTTAGCACACACTTTTTGTTGTTCTTCATTTTCAAAGAAGACCAATAACATCATGGGTGATGTCGTGTCTTGTTCATGAATTGTATTTCAACGAGACAGAGATGAGCGAAGTTGTCAGCTTCACTGTTTCTTCCAGAGTCTTCAAAGTCCAGGGGGAGGACAAAAGTCAATAAGAATGGCTATGAGTCAGGATACAATGGATGAATTTGTTCAACCTCGACGTCTGTTCAAGTTCTAAGAACTTCATAGTGGCTGCTTCAGCCATCTTCATGACCCTTAGAACAAATTGTTCTCATCCATCCCTTCTACTGAAGGAAGTCTTTACACAGGGGCAGACATCCTCCTAACTGATGGGTTTGAGACTTGTTCAGTTACCCTGGATCTGATTTGGTTGAGACAATTGACTGGAACGTGCTTCAACTTCTTGGAACCACAGGTGACAGTTGTTTGGTGAAGGTGGATACCAAAGGCATATAAACAGTTCTGAAACATTATAAGTATGGAATAAATGTTTCTTTCTTTTCTCTCTGTCTAATTGCATCACCACCACTCTCCAAAAAAGCCCATTTATTTCAAAGAAGATGATTAATCAATTAATCAACCTAGTACAGGTATACCCCCCTTATAGTATTACTCTGACCAAAATTGTTTCATAATACCATTAATTCATTTTATCCACACTCTAGCATAATGTCATTCTATAGAGTACCCATTTCTAACTTTATTCTTCTGGAATTAACTATAACAGGATGATCTAGTCCAAAAGATTTCTCTGCCTTTTCTAGGTCTAGCTTTTCTTGTGGTACAATGCTTCTGCCCTAAACATGCCCCCTTTCCTCCTAACTGGCATCTTTTTGCTTAATGCTTTTTGGGAGTATCCATGCTAGATGTTTCACATTCAATGCTTGTAAAGTAAAAACCCATCCCTGTTCCTCTAAGCCCTTGGTCTTGGTCTTCTCCAACTCTGGAGTTAATGGTTGTCCTGATTGAGCAGTGTTAGCCATTATGCATGTACACATATGCACCTATATTTATAAACACATATGTATGTGTTCATATATCACCCTCTTGGGACCATTCTCCTATTACCCATACTGGGGAGAGTGATCAAGATTAAACTGGTGAGCACAAAGCATCCCTTTCCCCCCCATTAACACTTGCTTGTACACTAACACTCCTAAACCTACCAAAGGGCCTTGGGAGTAGTGGACTGAAGTCTGCAGTACAAAGATAGCAAGGTATGCATGTAGGCAACAAATCCAGGGCTCTTTCTGCTATCCAGACCATCCTGCCTCCTTGAGACTTGGACTCTTCCAGGCCTAATGATCTTCATATGTAAAATGAAAGGTTGGGACAGATAACCTCTAAGGTCTCCACTAGACTATAAATATATGATATTGTGATCACAGGAGAAAAAAGATAATGGACCTTAATTATCAGATCATTTGATGTTCATATCTGTCTCAGTCCATTCTCAAGCATAATTAAACACCCCTCAGGTATAATGGGAAAATAGGTGAGTGTCTCAAGTTTTGGGTTTATTTGGTATTTTTTAGGAGAGGAGGGGATTAGTTATAGTGCTATGAGGAAGAAATATTGTACAGTAACTCAAGAAGACACCAAGCATAAGAAAGAGATAAGACTGTCAAATGGTGCTTAAAACTACAAAATCCCACAGCACACTAACTCCCCACATTTATCAAAGCAATGAGAGCAAGACTAGACCTGAATGCACTATAAGCAACAATACTTGGCTCCTCCCTTTCTGCACAGAACCCTCAAGCTGCAGATTAGCTTTCTGCCATTTCTTTTTCTTGTCACAGATTCCATTGATATTCATTCATTTGAACCCAAATTCACCAATTCAAACATGTCTGGGATGAGGAGAAACTACAAAGGGTAATTTTTTCCTCAGGACCCACACTCCCCCAAAGAATAACCTTTGCACCCATCCCATGATTTCTAAGCTTTCTGCATGCCACAGGACTCAGAATTTGACCATAACCCAGTATATTCTGGGGGGCTAATAGCCCTTGACCACTTTTGGCAGAGTGAATCATGGAACCGTAATTACCAGGAATGGAATAGATCTTCAAGGTCATTTCATTTAGTTCAACCTCGTCACACTT
The DNA here is from genome assembly GCF_037893015.1 of Macrotis lagotis. NCBI lineage: Eukaryota > Metazoa > Chordata > Mammalia > Peramelemorphia > Peramelidae > Macrotis > Macrotis lagotis. The sequence goes on along the minus strand of NC_133658.1, from coordinate 148,674,392 downwards.
TATGAAATGAAAACACTGAGACCAGAGATTTGCCCAAGGCTATACAGATAGTTAGTGGTCAAGTTATGTCCTCCATTAAGGTTCCCTGGTTCCTTAGTCCAGCACTTTTTCTGCCATGCCAAAATTCTTCTCCATAGTGTTTCCTACAACAAGAGACTCAGTTTGTTTTGCAACTCTACAGGAACAACCATGGATAGAAATCCTTGCATATTTAGAAAACATGATTGGGACTACCTGGCTGGAAAGCTCAAAACTAGAACAGCAATGGATGTTAAATTCTATTTCTTTCAGAATTCTGATACTCATTAACAAGCTATCTTAGACCAATTGGATGTTACTTATGAACTCTACTCATAGATGGAGGAATCCTATGAAGCATTATTTGAAAGGGTCATGTCTAAAGTAACCCTTCCCCCATTTAGAACTTGCTACAAGGACCTAAATTTCCCATTTCTTTTGGCTTAAGTTAGTGAAACCTCTTATTAAAATGAACTTACTCTCCCAGAGAGATAACCTATCATAGGATAATAGAATTTATTTTTCTTTTAGAAAGGGTCATATAACCCTTTTTTGCAAAAAAAAAAAGATAGCATTTTTTAGAAAGCATTTTAGAAATTCATGCAGTTCCATCCATCTCATTTTTCAGTTGGGGAAATGAATTCACAAGAAGTGAAAGTAAATTAAACAAGATTACCAGCCAAGTGTCAAGTGCCAAGTTTGAACCTGGACCTCCAATTCACCTCTTCTAACTCCAAACTGAGTTTTCATTACAATGGATCCATTATCATTCTCTTCATACATTAATATTTTCTCTTCTTATTACCTTGCCTTCAAAATTCAGAAATCTTAAGTCTTATCAACTGAAGGCAATCTGATTAATTAATCATTTTAACCAGTAATCAGATCAACCATGGTTACTTAGTAAGACTCTGAGAGAATGGACATAAGGAGGCTAAGTTTTGAAGACAAAGAAGTAAGGAGAGAAGGAATAGATGTCATTCATGCAGAGCCAACGTTGCACAAAGTATCAAAATGAACTGACTATACAGGATAAGGGCACCTGAAAAGGAAGGAGTCAGGTGCAGAAGTATGATGTAGTGGATAGGGCCCCCCAAAGAACCTATCCCACTTCAATAGGCTGCACTAAACATGATTCTGAACTTTAGAGAAGTATAAGAAAGGATACTCAGAAAGGATATTTCATGAAAAGGAATAGGCAATGAAAGAAACCAATTCTTCTCAGTCAAGGTCAGAACTGACCCCAAACCCCATGGGAAAAAGACTATTCTTCCCACCAGCCTTGTTCCTGCCCCTGACAAGACATACACAGCATTTTGTTTATTGCTCTTTTACACACTTAGGTATCCTTTTGTATCATAGTTATATCTATCAAGGTATCCTTGATGAAAACATGAAAAGGAACAGGCAGGCTTCGGCAATTTTCTGTAGCAGTTCATATCTTTGTTGTTGTACAACTGTTGACTGAGAGGCAAAGAATACAAGATCTTGCTGTGTTTATTGTCTGGTGATTAAAAAAAGGGAAAAGAGAGAAAGCCTTTGGCTTGAAAGAGCAAAATTCAGCCTTAAAGACTCTTTTCCAAAAAGATGTCTCCCACGCATATGTTAAAATCAGACAAGATTACCTGATAGATGCAACCACAGAGATAATATTGCTAAATGAGTTTAACATCAGAGATGCTAAAAATGCGTATAACTAGTTATATTTTCAAAACCCAGGGAGAATGTCCTGCAAAAAGTCCAAATAGGAGAAAGTACAAAATTATTTCCCTGGCTTCCTAATAATAGCAATAGTGAAAATCTAACTTTCTCAGAAAGAATGAAATTAGCCATTTCATAAAGTAATAGAAATGGATTGGTTATAAATGTAGGAGACATTTCAGAATAAGGCCATCTATGTGTAATCATTTGATCAATTGGTTAAAGCAAAAGCCAAAGTAAATACCAAGTAGGAGAAAAGATAAAGATGAGAAAATAAAATGTCTGTAATTAGCCTGTTTAAAAAGCTCCAAAAAATAGGAAATAGACAAAAGTAAAATATAACTTTTGCAAAGCAGTCACTACATTGAGAAGGCTAAAAATGCCCCCAAATAACTTCAGCCAATGGACATTTATTTGAACATCTAGCCAAATGGAAAGAAATAATAGGCAGGATCAATAATATTTAGAGCATAAGTTCTAAAATATAGAACAAACTGTTATGGCAGAGGATGGATAATAGTAAACAATATGTCATCAAAAAAAGAAAAAACATTTTAATTTGATATTTGATTAGCAGATCCACCGGTAATCCTGAAAGTATTGGCAAATAAAATCAGAAATGGGTCAATAAATAGATGTAACAAGGAACAACAACTCTATGGGCATTTCTATAGTGAGCTCTTTTCATCAGTAATGATATTAGAATGGAATCATCTGATGTGTCTAGTGTACTGTGCTGAAGAACCAGCAATGTCAAAAAACAATAAAGGAAGCACAAAATACTTATAATTTATCTGCTGTGAGGAATTAGTTATAGATAATCATTCTATGGAGACTGTGTATTAACCATATCCCTTCTCAGCATTGCGCTCATAGTTGTACAGCTATGGCACTAGATTCCATCTCTTCCCCTAGACTATCTTCTCAAAATCCAAGGTTCTGTCTTAGTGATTGAAGATCCCTACCAAGCTGTTACTAAATAGGTCACTAAATTCAATACTCTCAACTGTCTCTTCTTGTGTAAACTAGTATTTTCTGGATAGGTCAAGTATAGTGCATTATTATAAAAATAATTCCACTGAGGGCAAAAGAATGACTCAGTCATCTTGTTGAAAGGAAATTTGGCACCTGAGAGCTCATTCATGGGTCTGTAGCTTGCACTCTGAATTTCAGAATGGAGAAATATAACAAGAAAAATTAATTTTTACCTGGAGGATCATGAATAATATCATTCAAAAAAAGAAATATAAACTAGCAAGCCTAATCAGTGGGGAGGTAAGAGAGAATTAGAAGTGTTTTCATCTAAATAGGCAGGTGGCTTTAGGGCACCTATTTAAATAGGCGGCAGGAAGTTCAAAAGCAATGAATTCATTCAATTCAACACTTCTTATGCATTTAGTAAATGCAAAGCCTCATGCTATACACAATACATAAATACATAAACAAGAGTTTATACTTTGTGGGCAAAAATGCAAGGTGGATTCAAACATCTAAATGGTGTTTGACCAACATTAAAGAAATATCTTTGGGGGACCTTTGGAATATTTATATACCTAAAGGATTTTACATACCAACAAACATATAATCGACGATTTAGAATTAAAATGTCTTGCAAAATCACAAGGAATTCACTTGGTCCCAAAGAAAAGTTGTAATATTTTTGTGAGTTTTAAGAAGACATTTCTTCCTTCTCCTTAACAGAAGTGGGAAGTCCACAGATACAAAATATTGCAAATATTATCACACTTTTTTGTATTCTTTGGTTTTACTTACTTGATAGCCTTTTTTAAAAAGCCTCAGTTGTGTAGGATGGGTCCCTGAGAGAAAGAGATGGGGAAATTTAGGTGATAAAACAAAAAAAAATCAATCAAAGATATTTTTAAAAATAACTACTCATCTTACTTCCTAACTTTCAGATGAAGAAACAAACCCAGAAAGGTTAAATCACTTGGCCAGAGTCACACAGGTCCTAAGAAACAAAGTGGTATTTGAACTCATTCCTCTGACTCCAAATATAGACTTGGTTTCCCCGCACCTCAGTTCTACCCAATGCTATCAAAGGTAAATCCAACAAAAATTCTCAGGAGACTAAGGATTTGAATAAGGTTCACAAAGATGAGTCCTGGTCTGCTGTTTGAGAACAGAGCATCACCAGTTAGATCTCCCTGGGGAGTTTGGACAGGAATGAGCAGAAGGAAAGTATATGGTTTGGAGACCTCTTTCTGTGCCAATCTGGAGCAGATAATTGTACATAGTTATACTTAGTTTTTAAATAACTGCTGATGAGGAACAGTTTGGTGGTGCAGTAAATAGATCACTGGGCCTGGAGTCAATAGGACCTGAGTTCAAATTCAGTCTCAGATACTTAATAATTACATCGTTGTGTGACCTTGTGCTGTCAACCCCATTGCCTCACAAAAACCAAATATGTATATGTGTGTATATATATATATATGTATATACGTATATATACATATATATACATCTATATTGATGACTGATATTCTTGAATAAGTCTAACAAAGACTGACTTTAGAATTCAGAAAATGAGACCCACTCTTCTGACTGATCTGATTCTAGATTCTCTTTTCCACAATACAGCTATTAATCACATTTTGATATGCCAGAATATAGGTGATATAAAGCATAACCTCCAAAAAAATGACACCCATTTAACATGGCACTGGTTAAGATGATGAGTTGTCTTAAAATGTTCCAGGTTTCTGTGGGCAATGTGAATGGTGATTAGGTGCCTAGCTCCCTTAAGATGGTGTCTCTAAAGCTCAAATGCAGCCCTTACCAAGGACAACTCCTTTTCTCCTATATCTCAACTTGTGGGAGAAGCATATGGTGCAGTATTCAAGACTGATGGGAAAGTGGAATAAGTTATGAAAGTGATCTCCCCTACACTATAGAGTACATTGATGTTTTTATAATAATTCACATTAATATAAAGCTTAGAAGTTTGAATTATTTGTGATGATTCTATGAGATATGGAATAAATGGAAAAACAATATTAGCTATTATCTATATAAAGCTTTAAATATTGCAAAGTGACATATTTCTACCACATTTCATGTTTATAACCACCCTATGTGTTAGGTGTTGTCATTATCCCCCTTTTACAGATAAAGAAATTGAAATACATGAAGTTTCAGTGATATACCCTGTACCCTATAGCCAGTAATGAATCTGAAGCAGGATTCAAATTCAGGTCTTCTTAACTCTCACTCCAACAGACCACTACAAAACCAGTGTCCTTAATCCTGATGGTAATATTGTGACAATAATAGCACTCAAAACCAAGGAAAAGGTCTTCAGCTGAAGTTGGAGCCTATCAATTTATATTACTGCCATCTCTGGGATTGTAAAGATCTCCTGGGGTTCCATTTTGCTCCCTGGTTAGTCATTAAGCTAAGTTGAGGGAAAACAAAGAAAGACAAAAGACAGCCCCTGCCCTCAAAAACATCACAATCTTATAGTTGAGGTAATATGCTGGTTTTGCAGGTGCTGACGGACTATCTGAATCCACACTGGTTATCATGCTTGGAGGAAACTATAGTATTACCGAGAAAAACAACTAAGTAATAGACTAGAAGGCCTCAAAAGATGGAGTTCACAAACTCTGAAAAAGACAACATGATATAGAATGGATTTGAAATCATTAATTTGAACCCGGGGTTCAAACCCTGCCTCAGCTACTTTGAGATGTGTGATCCTGGGTCACTTGAGCTTTCTGGGTCTCTGTTTTTTTCCTCTGTAAAATGAGAGAGTGTTGGAATCCATGACCTCTAAAGTCCCTTCTAGCTTTAAATCTATTATCCTGTGACACTATAAAAGAATATAGGAGGCATTGTACCAGTCGAAGGATATCTGTCATCATTCATACAGGCTACACCAAGGCCACTTTCCATTCACCATTTTCCCCAAACTAGATCATATTTCAAACTTCCTGGAAGTACAATTTAGTAAATATCATTTCTAACAAGTCAGTAAGTTGTATATCAAACAGAGGTCCCATGTATTTTTTTTTCATTCTGGCCCCTATAATCATGACAAAGCCAAAACTCTGTGTTCTTTTTGTTGTTGTTGTTGTTGTTGTTGTTGTTGTTGTTAATAATAATTTAGGAATTCTCCAGAGAGAACTCTGTCCATGGGTTTGATAATCTCCAGAATATTTTGTCTATTTAACAAAAATTGTAGAGCCTAGGAGTTGTAAAGATGCAGTGATAAGTCAAATGGTAATTCAGAGGAGTAATTAGGTAACATCAAGAGATCCTAAGACAAGGGGCGGCTAGGTGGCACAGTGGATAAAGCACTGGCCCTGGAGTCAGGAGTACCTGGGTTCAAATCCAGTCTCAGATACTTAATTACCTAACTGTGTGGCCTTGGGCAGGTCACTTAACCCCATTTGCCTTGCAAAAAAAAAGAAAGAAGGATCCTAAGACAAATCTAGGATCTGAAAGTGGTTACAGGGACAGAGTATATTCCAGTGGTCTTCCATATCATCAAAAAAACAGAGTACATGATTAAGTCATGTGAGCAGTTAAGAAGCATAAAATAGTTTTGGGAAGGTGATGAGGGAGGAAGTCAGAAAAGAAACATAGTGAGAAAAGATGCCTCTGGTAGAGGCTTATCTTTTTTGCTTCCTAGCTATTCAGGATGAGTTCAGGAATTATGGGTCAGAACCATATAAACTGATGGAAAGTGAAGTAAGCAGAACCACAAAAATAATATAGCCAATGACTACTACAAAGAAAGAAAAAAAGACCAACAGCAAAACAAAGAAATAAAAAACCTCTAACACTCTTATTATCAAATAGGAAGAATTGGGAAAATGCTCTTCCCCTCTCTTCATTTCAGAAATGAGAATCTATGAATTTAAAATGTTGCATACACTATCAAGCAGGCTATATGTATTAGTTTTGTCCATCTACTTTTTTCCTTCTTTTACCTTTCTTTGTTTTAAGAGATGACTCACTGAGCAGAGGAATAGGGAAGAATGTATTTAGAAATGGATTTAATGTAAAAACAAAATGTTTCAAAAATTAAGAGAAAATTTGAGAAGAAAATAGTAGTAGGGCCCTGTTGGAAAGGCAGAGAATATATAAAAACTCTTTTGATGAACTTTTCTATGAATTCCTGCAATAATAAGTTTATCTGAATGATCAGAATTGATGTTTCTAAGAGCACTTTAATGGTGCAGTTGAAAAGATGATGAGGGGATAACATCTTTAACTTGGACTGTCCCAAATATGTTCCTAGGTTTTATGCACTGAGAATTGTGCTACTGATAGATTGACATGGAAAAGATCCTATTAGCTTTAAGCACAACTTGAAGGAGGAATTCAATGTGGATGCATTTGCATGATGCCCCTTTATCCTTGTCCAAGATATTCATTGTAAAAGGTATATTCCAATATAATCCTGGAGTCCTAGAAGAGTTGGCTGTAATCACTTGATCCTTCCTCAGCCAGAGAATCAGATGGTTGTTCATTTCAGACTGAACAGGATAATCAAAAGCTCCCTTGAGCTCTCGGAGGAACCCTTCCACATTGTCCACTAAAGGACTATTCCAGCATAAAGCAGTGAATGGCTCAATGGACAATCTGACACATAAACAGATGAATTTGGGCCAGAAACCCTGGGAAATCTTCCACCCATGTGGCAAATGAATCTAGGGATTCAATTATGCTGCTGATGGTGGAAAAAAAACAGCCAACTCTACCCAAACCCAGAATCATTTGTTCCTTTCTTACAACCCCTAGGAAGCCAGTTTTTCTGAAGTATGGCCCAACTGTTGATGGATCATAGTCTTCTGGGCCTACAGTTCCAGAGCCTTTTCAAGGTAGTAATTAACTACACTAACTGGAGTCATCTGAATGAAGAATAGGAGAGTTTTGTTTTGTTTTATTGGTTCTGAGAGAAGGAAGTCAGGTCTTTGCCTTGAGGCAAGATGGTCAGTATATATACTGTGTTTACTTTTCTGTGAAGGGGTTGTCCCTCTAATAAAATATAAGTTCCTTGAGGGCAGATCCAGACTGGTTCGTTGTACACAAGCTCTTATACAAAGTTGATGATTAGTAAATGCATGCGGAATGAAATGGAATGGAATGGAATGGAAGAACAAACCTGGAACAGAATTCTTTTATGATGCGTGTTAACTACATCCTCCTTCTAATTTAATCACAAGTACAACTGTAAGCCCAGGCCCTACAAGACATTATAAGAACTTAATGCAATTATGAAATTTATTCTTCTTTGAGTAGGGAAACATGAAGGCTAGAAAGTCAAGAATAATTAGATCAGGAGCTTAGGAAGAGTAAGAAGCCAGACTATTTATCTGGCAGAGGGAATTATATACTGACAACCCTAAGACAAGAAGAAAATGATGACCAAATTGATAAAGAATCTATTTTTGAGGGTGATATTAATATGGTCCTTGGGATCCTTCATGCAGAGCAGCTACCTCTTTACAGGGATCAGACCAGGTATTCCAAGTGAGTATCCATTGCCCTAACCATTATATATCTTAGCAGCTATGTGGTGCATTGTATAGAACACTGGACCTAGAACCAAAAAGACTTAAGTTCAAATCTGACTGCAGCATCTTACAAGCTATATGACCTAGACAAGTATGTTTGCCTCAGTTTCCTTATCTGTAAAATGAAGAAAATAATAGAACTTCTCAAGTTTGTTGTGAAGATCAAATAATGTAACATCTATAAAAACACTTAGCACACACTTTTTGTTGTTCTTCATTTTCAAAGAAGACCAATAACATCATGGGTGATGTCGTGTCTTGTTCATGAATTGTATTTCAACGAGACAGAGATGAGCGAAGTTGTCAGCTTCACTGTTTCTTCCAGAGTCTTCAAAGTCCAGGGGGAGGACAAAAGTCAATAAGAATGGCTATGAGTCAGGATACAATGGATGAATTTGTCAACCTCGACGTCTGTTCAAGTTCTAAGAACTTCATAGTGGCTGCTTCAGCCATCTTCATGACCCTTAGAACAAATTGTTCTCATCCATCCCTTCTACTGAAGGAAGTCTTTACACAGGGGCAGACATCCTCCTAACTGATGGGTTTGAGACTTGTTCAGTTACCCTGGATCTGATTTGGTTGAGACAATTGACTGGAACGTGCTTCAACTTCTTGGAACCACAGGTGACAGTTGTTTGGTGAAGGTGGATACCAAAGGCATATAAACAGTTCTGAAACATTATAAGTATGGAATAAATGTTTCTTTCTTTTCTCTCTGTCTAATTGCATCACCACCACTCTCCAAAAAAGCCCATTTATTTCAAAGAAGATGATTAATCAATTAATCAACCTAGTACAGGTATACCCCCTTATAGTATTACTCTGACCAAAATTGTTTCATAATACCATTAATTCATTTTATCCACACTCTAGCATAATGTCATTCTATAGAGTACCCATTTCTAACTTTATTCTTCTGGAATTAACTATAACAGGATGATCTAGTCCAAAAGATTTCTCTGCCTTTTCTAGGTCTAGCTTTTCTTGTGGTACAATGCTTCTGCCCTAAACATGCCCCCTTTCCTCCTAACTGGCATCTTTTTGCTTAATGCTTTTTGGGAGTATCCATGCTAGATGTTTCACATTCAATGCTTGTAAAGTAAAAACCCATCCCTGTTCCTCTAAGCCCTTGGTCTTGGTCTTCTCCAACTCTGGAGTTAATGGTTGTCCTGATTGAGCAGTGTTAGCCATTATGCATGTACACATATGCACCTATATTTATAAACACATATGTATGTGTTCATATATCACCCTCTTGGGACCATTCTCCTATTACCCATACTGGGGAGAGTGATCAAGATTAAACTGGTGAGCACAAAGCATCCCTTTCCCCCCATTAACACTTGCTTGTACACTAACACTCCTAAACCTACCAAAGGGCCTTGGGAGTAGTGGACTGAAGTCTGCAGTACAAAGATAGCAAGGTATGCATGTAGGCAACAAATCCAGGGCTCTTTCTGCTATCCAGACCATCCTGCCTCCTTGAGACTTGGACTCTTCCAGGCCTAATGATCTTCATATGTAAAATGAAAGGTTGGGACAGATAACCTCTAAGGTCTCCACTAGACTATAAATATATGATATTGTGATCACAGGAGAAAAAAGATAATGGACCTTAATTATCAGATCATTTGATGTTCATATCTGTCTCAGTCCATTCTCAAGCATAATTAAACACCCCTCAGGTATAATGGGAAAATAGGTGAGTGTCTCAAGTTTTGGGTTTATTTGGTATTTTTTAGGAGAGGAGGGGATAGTTATAGTGCTATGAGGAAGAAATATTGTACAGTAACTCAAGAAGACACCAAGCATAAGAAAGAGATAAGACTGTCAAATGGTGCTTAAAACTACAAATCCCACAGCACACTAACTCCCCACATTTATCAAAGCAATGAGAGCAAGACTAGACCTGAATGCACTATAAGCAACAATACTTGGCTCTCCCTTTCTGCACAGAACCCTCAAGCTGCAGATTAGCTTTCTGCCATTTCTTTTTCTTGTCACAGATTCCATTGATATTCATTCATTTGAACCCAAATTCACCAATTCAAACATGTCTGGGATGAGGAGAAACTACAAAGGGTAATTTTTTCCTCAGGACCACACTCCCCCAAAGAATAACCTTTGCACCCATCCATGATTTCTAAGCTTTTCTGCATGCCACAGGACTCAGAATTTGACCATAACCCAGTATATTCTGGGGGCTAATAGCCCTTGACCACTTTGGCAGAGTGAATCATGGAACCGTAATTACCAGGAATGGAATAGATCTTCAAGGTCATTTCATTTAGTTCAACCTCGTCACACTTTATGAAATGAAAACACTGAGACCCAGAGATTTGCCCAAGGCTATACAGATAGTTAGTGGTCAAGTTATGTCCTCCATTAAGGTTCCCTGGTTCCTTAGTCCAGCACTTTTTCTGCCATGCCAAAATTCTTCTCCATAGTGTTTCCTACAACAAGAGACTCAGTTTGTTTGCAACTCTACAGGAACAACCATGGATAGAAATCCTTGCATATTTAGAAAACATGATTGGGACTACCTGGCTGGAAAGCTCAAAACTAGAACAGCAATGGATGTTAAATTCTATTTCTTTCAGAATTCTGATACTCATTAACAAGCTATCTTAGACCAATTGGATGTTACTTATGAACTCTACTCATAGATGGAGGAATCCTATGAAGCATTATTTGAAAGGGTCATGTCTAAAGTAACCCTTCCCCCATTTAGAACTTGCTACAAGGACCTAAATTTCCCATTTCTTTTGGCTTAAGTTAGTGAAACCTCTTATTAAAATGAACTTACTCTCCCAGAGAGATAACCTATCATAGGATAATAGAATTTATTTTTCTTTTAGAAAGGGTCATATAACCCTTTTTTGCAAAAAAAAAAAGATAGCATTTTTTAGAAAGCATTTTAGAATTCATGCAGTTCCATCCATCTCATTTTTCAGTTGGGGAAATGAATTCACAAGAAGTGAAAGTAAATTAAACAAGATTACCAGCCAAGTGTCAAGTGCCAAGTTTGAACCTGGACCTCCCAATTCACCTCTTCTAACTCCAAACTGAGTTTTCATTACAATGGATCCATTATCATTCTCTTCATACATTAATATTTTCTCTTCTTATTACCTTGCCTTCAAAATTCAGAAATCTTAAGTCTTATCAACTGAAGGCAATCTGATTAATTAATCATTTTAACCAGTAATCAGATCAACCATGGTTACTTAGTAAGACTCTGAGAGAATGGACATAAGGAGGCTAAGTTTTGAAGACAAAGAAGTAAGGAGAGAAGGAATAGATGTCATTCATGCAGAGCCAACGTTGCACAAAGTATCAAAATGAACTGACTATACAGGATAAGGGCACCTGAAAAGGAAGGAGTCAGGTGCAGAAGTATGATGTAGTGGATAGGGCCCCCCAAAGAAACTATCCACTTCAATAGGCTGCACTAAACATGATTCTGAACTTTAGAGAAGTATAAGAAAGGATACTCAGAAAGGATATTTCATGAAAAGGAATAGGCAATGAAAGAAACCAATTCTTCTCAGTCAAGGTCAGAACTGACCCCAAACCCATGGGAAAAAGACTATTCTTCCCACAGCCTTGTTCCTGCCCCTGACAAGACATACACAGCATTTTGTTTATTGCTCTTTTACACACTTAGGTATCCTTTTGTATCATAGTTATATCTATCAAGGTATCCTTGATGAAAACATGAAAAGGAACAGGCAGGCTTCGGCAATTTTCTGTAGCAGTTCATATCTTTGTTGTTGTACAACTGTTGACTGAGAGGCAAAGAATACAAGATCTTGCTGTGTTTATTGTCTGGTGATTAAAAAAAAGGGAAAAGAGAGAAAGCCTTTGGCTTGAAAGAGCAAAATTCAGCCTTAAAGACTCTTTTCCAAAAAGATGTCTCCCACGCATATGTTAAAATCAGACAAGATTACCTGATAGATGCAACCACAGAGATAATATTGCTAAATGAGTTTAACATCAGAGATGCTAAAATGCGTTAACTAGTTATATTTTCAAAACCCAGGGAGAATGTCCTGCAAAAAGTCCAAATAGGAGAAAGTCCTTAGAGATGGTGAAACTCTCCAGAGGTTCCTGTTTGTGATGGATGACATTCTACTAAATGATTTGAGCCTTGAAAGGACCCCCCCCCCAATGAAATGGATGGATAGTTATTCAAAAGAGATCAGTTTAGCAATCCACACTGGAAAAACTAAGCAGAGAGGAGTGCTGTGAAAGCAGATTATATTATATTATATTTTATTTTATATAATGTATATGTATATTATATATAAAATGTTTAAAAGTAGCTGATGGCACAGTAGATAGAATGGCAAGCCTGAAATCAAGAAGTCCTGAATTCAAATAACTGTGTGACTTTGAGCAAGTCATTTGACTTCTGTCTGCCTCAGTTTCTTCAACTGTAAAATAAAGGTGATAACATTATCTACCTCTAAGAAATGTTGTGAAGATAAAAATGAGACACTGTCTGAAACAAGATGAACAATATATAAATGGTTTATTCCTTTCTCTTTCCCTTTTCCCTTTTCCCCTTCCTCCCACATTCAGTCAGATGAATATGCCATCGAACTAGTCTATCAAGCATATATAACTTGGAAAGACACGGTAGATAGACAGTGAGCTTGGCCCAGACCTCATTAGGAAGGAGAGAAGGGGCTGAAACTCATTTAAAATTCTGCGTAGAGATTTCGTGATTGAGAGTCCCACCATCCTTCCATTCCAGGATCAAAACTTCTGTGTCATCTTTGACTGTTCATACTCACTCATCCTACATATTCAATCAGTTGTCAAATCTTACTGCTTCTATCTCGACAACATCTCTTAAATCTGTCCCCTTCACTCCACTCACACAGCCACCACCCAATTCAATCTCACATTACCTCTCACCTGAACTAGTATTGTGGTCCCTTAATTAGTTCTCCAGCTTCAAATCTTTCTCAACTCTAGTCTGTCCTCTATATATCTGTCAAGATAATTTTCCTAAAATCTAATTCTGATGTCATCCCCCTACTCAATAAGCTTCATTGGCCCCTAATTGTTTCTGGGAACAAATAAGTCCTTTGTTTAGCATTTAAAACTCTTCACAACTTGGTCCTTCCTAAATTTACAATTTTGCTATATCCTACTCATCTTAAAAAAAAAAATACTATACCCAGAGTTAGACTAGCCATTAAGCTCAGACTCAGCCATTTTAGTTATATGATTCTGTGCAAGTCATTTAACTTGTGTGCCTCAGTATTCTCTTCTGTAAAATGATCAATAATTATTTTGTTAATGATCACATTCATCAAGTTAATATATAACTTACTATATAATATATATAATTTCTATGACCTATAAGGGTATTGTAAAGAAAAATAGCAGAATATCCTTAAAGCACCTTTTAAAACAACATATAAATGTAATTATACCATACTCCATGATCTAGTCATATTCTCCTCTAGCTGTTCTGGCACATAACAACTGCATGTCCTGTCTTCATACTTTTCTTTGTATTAACCATTTCCCATACATGGAAAGCTCCCCCTTCCCACTGTCAATTCTCATAATATCAGAATTTCTGTAGGAATTATCCTCAGGACCTTTATTTCAAAAAGGCTTTCTTGATTCCACTTCCCTCCTGCCCTCAGCTGCCAGGACTATCTCTAAGGTTACCTTTCCTATACTCTATATTTATCTTGCAAATTCTGTTTTATATGGGTAGCTAGATGGTTCAGAGGATAGAACACCAGCCCTGGAGTCAGGAGGACCTGAGTTCAAATCTGATTTCAGACACTTGACACTTACTAGCTATGTGACCTTGGGCAAGTTACTTAACTCTGATTGCTTTGCATCCAGGGACATCGCCAATCACCCTGATCTATATCTGGCCACTGGACTCAGATGACTCTGGAGTAGAAAGTGAGGCTGGCTTAGCACAGCCCCTCCCCACTCACTCAAATCCAATTCATGTGAATGTCATGGCATCACCTCCCTGATGTTGTGGTCTTCTTCAAGAATGAAGAAAAAACATCAACATCTGTTTTTATGTACATTGTCTTTCCCCTTAGAAAATAAACTCCTAATTAGATTCAGGGGCGGAGCCAAAATGGCGACAGAAGAGGGCCTTCTCTCAGTTACTCTGCAGCACAACTTATAAACTAAGGACTCTAACTACATTTTCAAGAGACAGAACCCACAGAGGGATCCAATGAGGCAATTCTCCAACCCAAGGTAACCTGGAAAAGAGTAGAAAGGCTCGGCTCCATGGAGTCAGAGGGGTGGCCCACCAGAGGGTTGGTCTACCAGAGGGGTGGCCCACCAGAGCGAAGGAACTTCAGCCCCCAGGGCACTGGGAGCCATAGCTCAGAGCAGCGGAGGCAGGTTCCTGACTTACACCCCAGGAAACAACAGACACAACATGGGGGAACAGCATGGGGGGGAAGGGGGGGGAACCTCTGCCAGAGTGAGCACGTGAAACCCAGCCCTCAGGGCACACAACGAGGAGCATGGCCACTGCAGCCCAGATTCAGGAACCAGAAGCAGGTGGAGCCAGTAAGCAGGAGTCCCCAGGATCATGAGCAGGCAGAGCCTAGGGAGGGGAGTGAAGAGAGACTTGCTGAGCTTTGTCCTCTGTCCCTGGAACAGGACTCTGGGGCTCTGACCACATTCAGATCCTGATCGAAGTCTAGGCCCCCCCAATATAACAGCAGGGCCCCCTCACCTCAGCTCTGTGGCAGAGGGGGGAACTTAAGGTCATTCACAGATCAGGAGGGAGGACAGAGCCTCACACACTGAGATCCTTGTGGTGGTGTCACAAAAGCTCAGGAAGCACCCCAAAACCAGGCTCAGGCTGGGAAAATGAGTAAGCAGAGAAAAAAGAGGAATGCCATTGAGAAATACTTTGCCTGTGATCCCAAGAAGGATCAAAACACTCAATCTGAAGATGAGGAAGTACAAGCTCCTTCATCTAAAGACTCCAAGAAAATCAGAAATTGGCTCCAAGCCAAGATAGAGCTCAAAAAAGACTTTGAAAACCAAGTGAGGGAGATAGAGGAAAAGTTGTGAAAAGAAATGAGAGAGATGCAGGAAAAACATGAAAATGAAGTCAGCAGCTTAGTCAAGGAGATCCAAAAAAATGCTGAAGAAAATAACATGCTAAAAACCAGCATAGGTCAAATGGATAAAACAGTTGAGGTGAAGAATGCTTTAAAAAGCAGAATCGGCCAGATAGAAAAGGAGATAAGAAAGCTCTCTGAGGAAAACAAATCCTTCAGACAAAGAATAGAACTCAGGGAGATTGCTGATTTTATGAGAAATCAGGACATAATACTTCAAAACCAAAAGAATGAAAAATTAGAAGAAAATGTGAAACATCTCATTGAAAAAACAACTGATATGGAAAACAGATTTAGGAAAGATAATTTTAAAATTATTGGAAACCTGAAAGTCATGATCAGGAAAAGAGCCTTGACATTATTTTCAAAGAATTATTACAGGAAAATTGCCCTGATATCCCACCAGAGGGGGTGGCCCGCCACAGTGAAGGAACTTCAGCCTCTCAGAGGCAGCCCCAGGGCATTGGGAGCAGGGGATCACAGCAGCAGGGGGAGTTTCCTGACCTACTCCCTATGGAGCATCAGGCACAACTTGGGGGAACAGCAGGGGACCTCTGCCAGAGAGAACATGTGAAGCCCAGCCCTCAGGGTACACAGCTGCCATGGTCGTGGCAGCCCAAATCCAGGAACAGGAAGCAGAAGCTGGTAAGCAAGAGCCCCCAGGGCATGAGCTGGCTGAGCCTAGGGAAGGGAGTAGAGAGAGACTGCCGAGCTCTGTCCTCTGTCCCTGGAACAGGACTCTGGGGTTCTGACCACATTCAGATCCTGATCACAGTCTAGGCCCCCCATAGAACAGCAACCCCCCCTACTTCAGCCCTACGGCAGAGGGGTGCACTTGTGGTCATTCACAGACCTAGAGGGAAGACAGAACCTCATGCACTCAAAAGCTCAGGAAGCACCCCAAACCCAGGCACAGGCTGGGGAAATGAGAAAGTAGAGAAAAAAGAAGAACACCATTGAGAAATACTTTGCCTGTGATCCCAAGAAGGATCAAAACACTCAATCTGAAGATGAGGAAGCACAAGCTCCTGCATCTAAAGACTCCAAGAAAAACAGAAACTGGGATCAGGCTATTACAGAGCTCAAAAAAGACTTTGAAAATCAAGTGAGGGAAATAGAAGGAAAAATTGGGAAAAGAAATGAGAGAGATGCAGAAAAAACACGAAAAAGAAGTCAGCAGCTTAGTCATGGAGATCCAAAAAAATTCTGAAGAAAATAACGTGCTAAAAACCAGCATAAGTCAAATGGATAAAACAGTTCAAAAAGTTACTGAAGAGAAGAATGCTTTAAAAAGTAGAATTGGCCAGACGGAAAAGGAGATAAGAAAGCTCTCTGAGGAAAACAAATCCTTCAGACAAAGAATAGAACTCAGGGAGATTGCTGATTTTATGAGAAATCAGGACACAATACTTCAAAACCAAAAGAATGAAAAATTAGAAGAAAATGTGAAACATGTCATTGAAAAAACAACTGATATGGAAAACAGATTTAGGAAAGATAATTTTAAAATTATTGGAATATCTGAAATTCATGACCAGGAAAAGAGCCTTGACATCATTTTCAAAGAATTATTACAGGAAAATTGCCCTGATATCCTAGAAGCGGAGGGCAAAATAGAAATGGAGAGAATCCACCAATCTCCCTGAGAAAGAGATCCAAAAAAAACAACCCCCGGGAATATTATAGCCAAGTTCCAGAACTCCCAAATCAAAGAGAAAATATTACAAGCAGCCAGAAGGACACAATTCAAATATTGTGGAGCTGCAGTCAGGATCACACAGGACTTAGCAGCAACTACATTAAAAACTTGTAGAGCTTGGAATAGAATATTCCAGAAAGCAAAAGAGCTTGGAATGCAAACGAGAATCAACTACCCAGCAAAACTGAATGTCCTCTCCCAGGGAAAAAGATGGACTTCCAATGAACCAAGGGACTTTCAAATGTTCCTGTTGGAATGGTCAGAGCTGAACAGAAAGTTTGATCTTCAAATACAGGACTCAGGTGAAGCATAGAGAGTGGAGGAGAAGAGGAACATATGAGACACTTAATGATGATGAACTGCATGTATTCCTGTATAGAAAAATGATACTGATAATACTCATATGAACCTTCTCATTTAATAGAGCAAGGTAGAAGGAGCTTTTATAGATGAAACACAGGAGAGAGCTGAGTTTGAAGATATAATGTGATGTAAAAATGGAGTCAGTAGATAAAAGGGAAATGTAATGGGAGAAAGAAAAAGGAGAGGAGGAATAGGCTAAGATATTTCATAGAATAAGATTTTTCTTTATTACAATGAGCTATTGCAATGATATGGAAGGGGGGAAGGCAAGGGGGAATGAGGGAATCTTTGCTCTCATCAGAGGTGGCTAGGAGAGGAAACAGCATATATACTCAATGGGGTATAGACATCTGGAGTAAGGAGTAAAGGGGGACAGGGGGAAGGGGGGGATGTGAGTGATGGAGGAGAGGATGGACCATGAGGGTAGAGTGGTCAGATATAAGACATTTTCTTTTTTACTTCTTGTAAGGGGCTGGGATTGGATGGCCTGTCTGAGACCATAGGGCCGGGTGGATGCTGGGTAAGGGGTGGTATGTGGGTTCGGGGCCTCTTGGCCCCAGGGCCAGGTATCTGTCTGCTGTGCCACTCAACTACCCTACAGCAGAGACAGAGTGAAAGGAGAGAGAAAATATAGTTCATGGTAGTAGAGAAGTATGAATGGTGGAAGTTGCAATCAGCAATGGCAATGGTGGAAAAATATGGCAGTAACTTTTTTGATGGACTTATCCTAAAGAATGTGATCCACTCACAACAGAGCTGGTAGTGTTGGAACACAGACTGAAGCACATTTATTATTATTATTATTATTATTATTATTATTATTATTATTATTATTATTATTATTGCAGGGCAAATGGGACTGGGTGGCCTGCCTGGGGCCACACAGCTG
Source organism: Macrotis lagotis (assembly GCF_037893015.1). Lineage (NCBI taxonomy): Eukaryota > Metazoa > Chordata > Mammalia > Peramelemorphia > Peramelidae > Macrotis > Macrotis lagotis. The sequence goes on along the minus strand of NC_133658.1, from coordinate 148,656,044 downwards.
GGTGATTGTTGGGTGTCTGAGGCCGGATTTGGACCTGGGTGCTCCTGGCTCAAGGGACAGTGATCTGTCTGCCACCCAGCCGCCCCTACTATTATTATTATTATTACTATTTTATTTTATTTTGAGTCTTTTTTTTTTTGGTTTTTGTAGGTCAGCGGGGTTGGGGTGGCTTGCATGGGGGTCACACAGCTGGGTGATTGTTGGGTGTCTAGGGTCGGATTTGGGCTCAGGTGCTCCTGGCTCCAGGGCCGATGCTCCATCCACTGCACCACCTGGCCATACTTATTATTATTATTATTATTGTTATTTATTTTAATTTTTCTCTCCCCTTTACTTTATCACTTATGTGGTTCTATATTTTCTTGGGGGTGGGGGCATTCTGTTTACTCTTTTTTTTAGGTTTTTGCAAGGCAAATAGGGTTAAGGGGCTTGCCCAAGGCCACACAGCTAGGTAATTAGTAAGTGTCTGAGATCGGATTTGAACCCAGGTACTCCTGACTCCAGGGCTGGTGCTTTATCCACTGTGCCACCTAGCTGCCCCCATGTTTACTCTTAAACAAAAATATTTTAGTAATGTACAAAAAAAATTATTTGTACAAAATAAGAATAAATAAATAAATAAAATATTTTTTAAAAGAATTAGATTCAATGTGAGTGTTCTCAGATAAAATTAAATCAAATTCATGGTATGTAAGCATTTGGATGGACAAAATGTTTATTTTTCTTTAACAATAAAGCAATTTCAGCCAAAAAAAAAAAGAAATTAAACTCCTTCAGGGCAGGGGCTGTTCTTGCTTTTCTTTGTATTCTTAACAGTTAGCACAAATGCTTATTGATTCATTGCTAGATCTGCTGTATAGAAACCCATCTTTTTGGCCCCGATATTCTCCAAGTGATGTGTTATAGCTGCAAATCAGTCAACAGTATGATTTCAAAGAAACCAAATTATAGGTGCCCCAAAGAGCAATCAAAGGAGGCATAAAGGAACTGGAACATACCATCAGTGGGGATTTGTTTGCATGTGAAAAAGTAGCATCAAAAATATAGGATGAAAGAATAACAGATTTAGAGATGGAAAAGTTTTTAGAGAATTATGATTAAAAGAGTATAGATTTAGAACTGGGGAAGAAGTGAAGGATAGTCAGATTGCTGGATGCTACAGTTGTTCAGCTGTTTTATTTTTTTCAGTAGAATATCCAGTTCTTCCTGTTCCTTTGTAGAGTTTTCTTGGCAAAAATACCAGAGTGGTTTGCCATTTCCTTCTCCATCTCAGTTTACAGAGGAGGAAACTGAGGCAAACAGAGTTAGGGAACTTGCCCAGGATCATACAACTAGGAAGTGTCAAAGGCCAGATTTGAATAGGGGTCTTCCTAACTCCAGTACTCTATCCATTGTAACACATGGCTGGCCTAAATATGACCACATTTTCAGTAAGTGTTAAAAGAACCCAGAGAAAATAACCCTTCATCTCACTGGGTAGAGATACAGTCTATGAAGGACTAATGGAAAGTTGTAAACAAGATTCTCCCAAAGTAAGAAGACCTGGGAGTCTTCTCCCAGGAGGGAAATATATCTCCATATATCCATGAGAGTCTTGAAAGGTATTAAAGTTATCTGAATATTTTTCATTTTACCCATGACTGTTCAATATGGCCTGAATTGGTCTTAGGTCACTGACAATTGAACATTTGAATTCTAGAAGGGATTAGATTTTTGAGACCAACTTCTCTGTAAACTTTGAGTTCATAACTAGATTCTCATGGCAGGGTGCTCAGATATTCCAATTTTTGCTGAGGTAATGACAGTTCTGGAAGAGGCAGTGAGAAGGATGACTTTGCACAGCATTTCCCTCATTTTAATCAATATAATGTGCATGTCATGTCATCATTCACTTGATATCAAGATCTTCGATTATGAAGGACAACAGCATTATATGTGTTTACCTTATCAGCACCTGGTGCTTCACACATGATCAATGCTTAATAAATATCTATTGAACCCAACACTAGGTATGTCAGTGGCTAAAGCCCTGGACCTAAAATCAAACAGGAAGAACTGCACTCAATTCTGTTTCAGACATTTACTATCTATGCAATGTTGGATGAGTCATTTCACCTGTGCTTTAATGTCTTCATCTGTCAAATAGGGAGAATAGTAGCACCTACTTCAGCAGAGGTTTTTTAAGATAACATAAGATATTACTTCTAAGGGCAAGATTAGGTGATGCAATAAATAGAACACAGCCTGGAAGAGCTAACTTTAAATCTGGCTTCAGATACTTAACTAGCTACATGACCCTGGATAAGTCACTTAATTCTGTTTTCTCATCTGTAAAATGAGCTGGAGAAGAAAATGGCAAATCACCCCAGTAATCTTTGCCAAGAAAAATCCAAGAGGGGTCACAAAGAGTTGGATATGTGTGAAATTACTGAACAGCAATGCTATTTCTAAAGCACTTTGCAAACTTTAGAAGACTATATATACATATATATGTGTATGTATGTATACTAGCTATCATTATCATTTATTATTATCCACTGCCTCTAGCCATTGTCCTTGCCTCTATATCACATTGCCTTTTTCTGAAGATGGCTTAGGCTTTTAATTTTGAAATGAATGAGAGTCAGGAAGTTGATTAACTGGTGATCAAGAAGAGGTAATTAAGAGAAGTAATAATGTTCTAAGTGAAAATTAGATATGATTATGAACTAGACAACTGGCACTTGAAGCAACTGCCAAAGATTCAAAAAGCCCAAAGTCTGACATTGATCATTGGACTGTGCTGCTGGAATAAGTTTGCATGGCTTCCCAAGATGACTGATTCTTGAAGCAAAAATCACCAGAGGTAAAGGTTCTGGAAAGTTTGTAAAAAAGAAAACTACTAATGTTTCTATTCACACACAAGGTCTAACTATAAAGTAAACATTCCAGATTTTTGAGCTCATTGGAAATTCATTTACAATACTCAGGATTCACTCTAATTTTTGAACCTAAAGCACTCAAGATAAAGTCAAGGTCTTCTTTCTACCCCTTTCAAGAGTGGTAACCTTAATAAGACACTAGATTTTTTTATCCAAAGAAATTTAGCCTCAAATTTCTTGGTTCCTAATAACGCCATCATATAAGAAGTGTTTTTTGAGCATTTATCAACCACAGTCCCTACCCCTAAGGAGTTCCCAATGTTGGAAGATGATACATGAAGTCATTAGGGATTTAGGATGACTCCTTTTTGTGAGTTCAAATTCAGCCTCAGACACTTAGCTGTGTGACCCTGAGCAAGCCATTTATCTGCCTTAGTTTCCACATCTTATAAAATGAACTGTAAAATGAAGGAAATGGCAAATTACTACAGTAGTGCTAGCAAGAAATGGAACCATGAAGAGTTATGCACAACTGAAATGACTAAACAAAAAATTATTCCACCCCTATGATCTTGATTCAAGTGCTATGGACATTTGGAGTCAGCAAGAAAGGTAAGTTCCACAGAAAGCTGAAATTTAAAAAAAAAATCTCATGGAAGAGATGGGCCATTAGCAGACCCTTGAAGAACAAGTCAGATTTCAGCTAAGTGGAAGAGAGGAGGCAGGCTATACCAGGAAAAGGTGGAAAGGGGAGAAAGAGCATGGTAAGTCCAGGCAGCAGAGGGTAGATATTCTTATGAAAATCAAGGCTAAAAGACTGGATTGGTAAGGTAGGTATAGGTTTTGAAGGACCCTGAAAGCCAAGAAGAGGGTTTGATGAGTTGGATTAGGCATCAAATTTAAGACAATATAGGCTGTCAGGAACTTTTCCTCCATCAGAGACAACCGTAAGGGGCACTGAGTAGGGCCAAGAAGCTTGGGGTTCAAATTCCATCTCTGATGCTTACTAGCTTTATAACTATGTGAGTAAGACTCAGAGAGTCACAATTCCCACTGAAGCTGCTGTGTGCATTTCTCCCCCACAAAGCATCTAAAACTATCATTTGTAAAGCAGGATTGGAGGTACTTGTTTCATAGGGTTGCTCTGAAATTCAGTTCAAATACTGCTTGCAAAGTACAAGTTTAAAGTGCTTCATGAAGGTCAGTTGTCAATTATTATTTCTAAGAGGTACTTAAGATTCCACCTGTAGGAACAACATAAGATTAAGAGGGTGAGAGTTGTTTCAACAGTCAACCTTAGCTTTCTCCTCCTTTAATTGATAGTCTGTGGATCTGACATTGGATTGCACAAGTGGAACCAGTTGTCATTGGATTATTTTTTAATCTAAATCTAGCCTTAGTCTAGTCCATCTTCTGACTCTATCCTGTCCATGAGAATCTATTCTCCTGATTTTGGATTGGTGGAATTCTTTCAATTAGGCAACTGGAAAGTGGGAAATTTTCATGGACCCTAAAACCACTAAGCCTGTTTTTTTTTTTAACCAGGAATGATGGGAAGTAAGTATCAATTTCCCATTTACCCTTGATGATGATGGTGTTCTTCATTCTTGAAAACCATGGAATCAAGTAAGTGATGCCATGACAAACATATGAATTGGATTTGAGTGATTGAGGGACTGGGGGGAACTGTACTAAATCACCAGTCTCACTTTCTTGTCCAGAGTCATCTGAATCCAGTGGCCAGATATGAATCAGGATAACTGGAGATGGGCCCTAGATTAGAGGCAATCAGCATTAAATGACTTGCCCAAGGTCACACAGGTAGTGTCAAGTTTCTGAGACCAGATTCTAAATCCTGTCCTTCTTACTCAAAGGCCAATGCTCTATATACTACAACATCTATCTGTCTGCCATTTACTGTTAATCTTTGTACCAACCCACAGATGATGGGAAAAACATCCACAGTAGAATGAAGAAAGCAGGGGCTATTATTGACTGTGTATTCATATATAAATATATATATATATATATATATACATATACATATATATATATATACATATATTTATCAAATGAGCTTCTAAGACCTATTGCTACAAATCAAAGTATTGGAACCCTTCAATATCCCAGAAAATATCTCTGTCTTCCCTTCTAAGTTGTTTTTTTTTTTTGCAAGGCAAACAGGGTTAAGTGGCTTGCCCAAGGCCACACAGCTAGGTAATTAGTAAGTGTCTGAGACCGGATTTCAACCCAGGTACTCCTGACTCCAGGGCTGGTGCTTTATCCACTGCGCCACCTAGCCACCCCGTCTTCCCTTTTAAAATATATTTGCTTCTCCCTTGACTTCTACAACTAATATCACTCAGGTACTTTTTTTCCCCTATCTTCATAGCCACCTTCTTAACCCAAGTCCCTTGTGTTTGACATAGAACTATTGCAACAACCTCTTAACTATTCTCTCTGAATCCATTCTTCAGTTCCCTTAACCCCCTACAATTATGCCCCATTAAACATCATAAAACAATATATTTGTCATGTCAATCTACTGCTCTTGAACCCTTAATGACTCTCCACAGTCTATAGAACAAAATCTAAATTCTTAAAAATCTGGAAGAAATGCTCTTCACAATATTTTATCGAAACACAGATTTAAGGTTGGAAGGGATCACAGAGGCCATGAAGTCTAAGACTCAACATCTTTTTTTAAAGATGAGGAAACCAAGACCCAGAGAGATCATGTGATGTGTCCAAGGCTACCTAGATAATAAGAATCAAAAGTCAGAGTATTAATTCAGGTTCTCTGACTCTTTTGCTTTTCACCATGTACTCTACCCTATTGACTATACAAAATTCCCATCCAGAATTTTTTTATTGTTGTTCAGTCATTGCAGTCATGTCCAGTTCTTCATGACTCCATTGGAAGTTTTCTTGGCAAAGATTCTGGAGTGATTTGCCATTTCCTTATCCAGTTTATTTTTACAGATGTGGACACTGAGGCACACAGGGTCAGGCACACAACTAGTAAGTATCTGAGGCCAGAATTGAACTCAGGAAGATGAATCACTCTCTATTATGCCATCTAAGTGCCCTAATCTTTTACCTCAGTCTTAATATTATATTTTCTTAGCCTCAGAACCTGCCTTCCTAGTCCTTATCTTTGTCTCCTTCCCATCCTTCAAAGCTGGAATGCCCTCACCAGTCTCATCCCTACCTAGATCCTAAGTCATAACCCCACTACCCTAAATATCTTTGTCCACTTTGAACCTTCCCTCCTCTCATGACTTATAGAAAGAATATGCTATGTCTCATTCATCTAGGACTTAGCTTAGGGTGCCTTAAAGTAATGGGTTGTATGTACTGGCATCTCCCCAAGCAAATTATCCATCCCTTAAGGCAGGATTCTTGTTCTCTTTCTTCTGTACACCACCTAGAAAAATACTAGGAACAAATTAGGTGCTCAGGAAATGTCGATGTGTCTGATTGACATATTGACTGATTTCCAAAGCTATTCGGATGCATCCTGTGCCAGTCCAAGACTTTATGGAGACTTGCCCTTCATTGCCCTCACTGTTGTTCATGCAGCATTGATTCCAAGCAAACAACTGTGGCTTTAAAGACCAAGGGAGAAGAAAAACCTCCAGTAAAACAGAGGCCGTCAAAGCAGAACCATTTTTAAGTGGAATGATTTCTCTCTCCCCAAACTTTACCGCGAGGCCCCATTAAAGAGCTGCCGAGCCCCAGCACGGAGGCACTATAAATTACGAGACTCCAGACGTCAGGGACAGAGAGCCACGATTCCCACCGGAGCTGCTGTGCGCATTTCTCCCCCGCAAAGCATCCAAAGCAGGCTGAAATCTTGGCTGGGGAGCCCAAGGAAGGAGGGAGCTGAGGCAAAGGGCAAAGGCATTAAATAATATATAGATTTTCACAAAAGATCATTTCTGCTTAAATAGCCAGCTGCTCGCATTGAAGGCTGCTGGCTCAGCCAGGGAGGGGCTGGCTCTTCCCATGGCGAAAGCTGCTGGTGGGCACAGGCCCCAGAGAGCAACAGTGACATGTTACAGATTTACCACATTAAGATTCCCCCCAAACAATAATGACAAAGTGCAAATTTCAAGGAGGAAAAAGAATTAATGCTTATTTTTCTCCCCTAAGCAAAACCATTCCTCCCTTCTCCAGAATATATCCTCCCATTCAGTGGCATAAGTTCATAAGTTGAAATTCCAGACCCTTGGGCAAAAACACTAAGAAATGGTCTCTTCATCCTTTGTTAACTGAAAAAAGAAAAGGAAAGGAAAAGAAAAGAAAAGAAAGAACTGATAGATATGGGAGGGGGAGGAAGACTTCATCCCTGAGTCTCTTTGTGGTACTGGGGCAATCCATACCTTGACTTCCATCTCTACCCCTCTCCCAACACTCACTCTCAACATCCCTCTGATTCATTGTCATTTCACTTTATAAAACCCAGGCTGGCAGATAGCAGAGCAGAGAAAGTGATAAGTCTCATCCAAATTCAGTTGCAGTATGTTACTGGGGCTTGCAAATAGGCACCTGCCCATTCACCCAAGGCAAATGGTGATTTATGCCAGACTTAGGGAAGAATGATGTCTCTCATTTATTGCATGATCTCCTTACCTCCACAGTGAAAAAGGAGGCTGGTTTGAAAGAGAAAGCTGATTCTCTATAGATGTCTACTGGTTCAAACCTAAACTCTTCCACCAAAAATAAAATCCCACTCTCTACCATCTACTGGAGCAGGAAGAGGTCTAAGAGCTTACCTAAATCAGATCAGATCTCATTGATGAAAGAAACTGAGACCCTGACAGGGAAGCAGATTTGAACTCAGGTTTCCTGACTTGATCCAAATCTAATACTTTTTCTACTATAGCATACTTTCCATACCACACCTTCTGTTACCTTTATGTTACCTTCAACTTGAACCTCCACTCCAAACAGGTAAATCTCTCAATCTCCCTAAAGAATATCATTCTTATTTTTATCTCATGTTACTCTTGATTGGCAATGTGTTGGCAAATGTTTAACAACTGGGCCTCTGGTTAAGGTTAAAAAAAAATAGTACACAGGACAAATAAGTTTAATTTGCATTATTAACATTTTCTCTATCACTTCCTCAAGCTTAGACAATGAATAAAATAATAAATCAAACTTTGATTTGTAAAGTATAAGGTACAAATGTTCACACTGAAAACTTAACCAATAGCTCTCCTGAGTCAATGGGAGCTTGTTCCAGCATCCTTTATATGTGATTCACCCCTTTTCTGGAATTCCCTCTCCCCATTTCAACAACCTACCCACTTCATTGCTTATCCAGTCTTTCATATTCTTTTTTCTTCAGTCTTTCATATTCTTCAAGACCCTGCTCAAAATGACCCTGCCCACACAGATCCCTCTGCTCTGAAATCTGACAGTACATAAAATCTTTTCCCTATAATTTCATTTAATTATGTGCGATCTCACATTTTCTCTAATTGTATTTAGTGTACAAATCTTGTCTCCTTAATCATATTTTAATCTTCTTGAGAGGAGGTACTACATAGTTGGCTATTTTTTCCTCTATCTGTATAAGATAATCAGTCTTGGACCTATAGTAATTGCTCGATAAATGGGGGCTGCTATGTGGCTCAGTGGATAGAATTTTTGTCTTGGAATCAGAAAGAGAGAAATTTAAATCCCCACTCAGATGTTTGCTAGTTGTGTTACCCTAGAAATGTTGCTCAGCCTCTCTCACTATCAATTTCCTCATTTGTAATAGTAGCATCTACCACATAGGTATCTAGATGAAACAGATATAATGTTGGGCCTGAAGTCAGAAAGACTCAAGTTCAATTCAAAACTTACCAGTTTTATGTTCCTGAACCAGTCACTTCACCCTGTTTGCCTCAGTCTCCTCATCTAAAAATAAACTGGAGAAGGAAATGACAAACCATTCCTGTTTCTTTGCCAAGAAAACCTCAAATAGAATCATAAAGACTCAAAAGCAACTGAAAACAATTTAACCACAATACCACACAGGCTGTTCTGAGGAACAAATAAGATAACAGAAGTAAAATAATTTTCAAATCATAAAGTGTTATATACAAATGCTAACTAGTAATTACCTATTGACAATAATTGAACACAGTGACAAAGATCATTTTCCTAATGACTTGAAGGCCACTAGAAGGCATCTCCATGTAGAGAGATGTATTAAACTAACATAACCACATTAGGTTAACTCTGTTGTTATCAGTTTCCTTTCAATCAATGTTGCTGTTGATTTTAGTATCAGATTGTTTCTAATATCCAATATAACCCAGATTCTCTGGGACTGAGAGCTGACTCATTTTTACTTATTCAATGGGAGAAGGTTATAAGTGAAAGAGCATGAGGAAATCAAGTCCTTAGAACCAAATAAAAAGAAATTGCAGAGATGATTTAGAAGGGTCTGGACTAGCGAAGTAGCTTGGAGTTTGAGTTGGAAAGATTGAAGAAAATTTGAAGAACAATCTCCAGACCCAACTACTAGTCAGATTCTAGTTCAAGGATAATTAAGGGGGATATGAAGAAAGAGTAAGAAGAATTAGGAATTATAACCTGAAGAGCTAGATTCAGGAAGGAAAAAGAGAAGGTAGTTGGCCAGATAAGGCAATGAAATTAAGAAAAAATAAGAGGAACAAACACAGAACTAATTATATTCATAGAGTAGATTGGGAAGAGGACAAATTTGTCAGAAAGCTTTTAAACAAAAAATGAATAATTGGTCATAAAAATTTTGGTCAATTTAAATTAATTTTAATATTCAGAGTTGAGTACAAATACCTATGAGTACTTTCAGGAAAAAAATGTCTCAATATCTTACAATCATTATAAATAGTAAAGGAAATTGAGTAATGACTAGAATCAAGTTATGATGTCTATATTTCTACACAGGCAAGTGAATATTATCTGAATCCCAAGTTTAGGTTTATCTCTTTCCTAGAGGAAAGGGTGAAGAGACTTGAAAATGCTTCTTCACACTCTGGGTTATTTAGGGAAAGTGAGGGATTCCTGAAACAGAAGCAAGATTTCAGTGACTGATGGATGGGAGGTGGGAAGTGTAGAAAGTATGAGACTTCCCATTGTCAGGGTGATGAAAAATTGAAGAGTGTTACATAGGGGAGATAGAAGAATAAAGAGGAACCTAAACAATTATAGCTTCAAAACAGATTTGGGTTCTTTAAAAAAAAAAAAAGAAGAATGTTGAATGCTCTGAAGAGGAAAAAACTTCTCATTCTTCCAAAAATGATCTAGAAAAGACATAGAAACTATCAGGTAAGGTATCATTTGGTAAGGAGCAGAGGGGAAAAGAGAAGAGTAATAATAGTACTTCCCAGCTCAGGGTACTCAGCCAGCTGTTTGATGACCTGAAAAATAACAGAGGAGTCTATTGTCTTTCTGGTATGCATTCAAGATGTAATAGAGAGACCACTAAGATTTATTAAAAATTGATGAAAACTACTTATTTCTCTGGTGATTCATGTGAGCACAATTGACATTTTCAGAAAAAATACTGTGAATGATCATAAAGTCTTGAACAAGAAATCAATGACCATAGGAGATGTCTTTTCTCCACTTTTGCCTACTGAAGTCAGGGAAGCAGAGAAAAAATATTTTGAGAAGTTAGAGCTGAAGAAGGTGGCATCTGAGAATGGGATTTCAATTTCTGATTCACAAATTACCATATCAGAATGACATATTCCTGGACAGATAATGTATAATAAACCTAATAAATGCTTGTAAGAACATATTTGTCAGATATCTTGCAAATCTAATTAAGAGATATTTCAATTAAAAGAACTGAAAAATTGTGTAAAAATTATTTTATTGAGTTAGAAAAAATAGTAACAAAATTCTTCTGGAAAGTGAGGGAAAGGTCAAGAATATCAAGGGAATTAATTAAAATGGGCAGGGGATGGAAGGTGGCCTCAAAGTACCAGATCTCAAACTATTTATAGTAATCATCAAAACAATCTCATACTAAGAAATAGAATGGTGAATCAGTAGAATAGATTAGATACAATATATACAGTAGTAAATAATTTTAGTAGTAGTCTAATATTTGACAACTTGATGATCCAAGATTCTGGGACAAGAGATGCCTATATGACAAAAATAACTGGGAAAACTGGAAAGTGGTTTGGCAGAAAGAAGACACAGACCAAAACCTCACACCATATACAAAGATTAAAATGGGCACATTATTTAAACAGAAAGTGTGATATCATAAGCAAATTAGGGAAGCATGAAATATTTTATCTATCATATTTATTGATAAAGAAAGAATATAAAACCAAACAAAAGACAATATTACAGGATGTAAAAGTGATCATTTTGATTCCATTACATCAAAAAAAAAGGTTTTGCATAAACAAAAGCACCACAGCAAATTAGAAGGAAAGGAGGAAAATGAGGAAATATTTATAGAAATTTTCTCTAACAAAGGTCTCCTTTCTCAAATACATGGATAATTGAATCAAATTTATGAGAATAGGAGTTATTGCCCAATTGATAATAGTCAAAGGATATGAATAAAGTGTTTTCAGAAGAAGAAATAAAAGTCATCTATAGTCATATTAAAAATGCCCTAGTCACTGTTGATTAGAGAAAAGCAAATTAAAACAATTTTTGAGGTACCATCTCACGCCTATCAGAACCTCACCTCATACAAGAAATTGACATCATTCAACAACAGTTCCTCGTCTCCTCTATTTTCTACCTCACATTACTCAGATACCTTCTTCCATGATCTCCCTCACTCCTACATCACATGATCAGGTGGTCCTTCTTCTTGCCAGCACAAATACTTCTATATGCATAAGTGATTTTGTTCATATCCTATATTCTCTTGCATATTGCTTGCTCTATAAGCCTTATTGTCTTACTTATTTTATTCTCTTCCTGTTGCTTCTCTACTATCTACAAATATGCCTTTCTCCCCATCTTCCCCCAAGCCCTTTCATTTGATTCATTTGATACCTGCTAATTATTGTCCTATATCTTTCCTCCCTTTTGTGATTAAACTCCTTGAGAAGTCTATCTACAATAGATATCTCAACTTCCTTTCCTCCCATTTGTTTAACTTTGCTAAACTCTGCTTAACTTTGCTTCTAACTTCATCATCCAGCTGAAAGTTACTAATGATTTTTTAATTGATCTAATGATTTTTTCTTATTCCTTTCCCTTCTTGACTTCTCTTTAGCCTATGGTACTGTCAATCACTATCTTCTCCTTGATACTCTCTTCTCTATATATTTCTGGGACATTTTCCTCTCTTGTTTCTCCTCCTACCTATCTAACCACTCCTCTCATCCCATTTTGCTGAATCTTCACAAGTGTCCCCCAGAACTCTGTCTTGGATCCTCTTCTGTTCTTTCTCTATGCTTTTTCACTTGTTGATCTAGCATGAATGGAATTACCATCTCTACGTTAAATTCTCAAAACTACTTATCTAGCCTTACCATCTCTGCTAACCTCTAGTCTCACATTTCTAACTGCTGTTGGATGTCTTGAAGTGTATATCTCACAGCCATCTTAAATTCAACATGGCCAAAGCTGAATTCACTATCCTTTCCCAAAAACCCTTTCAACCTCCAGAATTTCCCTACTATTGATTTGGGTACCTTTCAGTCCCTCAGACTGGCAACTCGGATGCCAACCTACATTGACCCTTCACTCTCTTTCATCCTTCATGACCAATCTGCTGGCAAGCCCTTTTGCTTTTACCTTCATGTCCACTCTTGTTTATATCTTCTTCTCTATTCCAGCATGACTATCACCCTAATGCTGACCCTGATCAATACCTGGTGGTTTATTTCCCAGACTCCATTCTTTCCCTACTCCATTCCATTCTCTATTCAGCTACCAAAGCAATTTTCCTAAAGCACAAGTCTAATTCTGTCACACACACACACACACACACACACACACACACACACACTCCACTCAATAACCTCAGAAACTCCCTTTCACCCCCAATACCAAATATAAAATTCCTTATTTGGCATTTAAAGCTCTTTATAACTTCTGCCTACCCACCATCTTTCCAGTTTTCTTATACCAGACACCCCTCAAGAACTCTTGTTATCCAGTGACATTCATCTTCCTGCTCTTTCTTGAATAAGATACTCTTTCTCTTGACTGAGAGCATTTTCATTGACTATCTGCCAATTCCATGCCTAGAATTCTTTCTCTTCTCATCACTGCTTTCTGGTTTCCCTGCATTTTTTCAAGTTCCAGATAAAAATTCTAACTTCTTTAAAAAGTCTTTCTTTATCCCTCTTAATCCCAGTTCCTTCCCTCTGTTAATTATCCCTAATTTATCCTCTGAAGATCTCTACATAGCTGTCTGCAGGCTGACTCTCCATTACCCTGTGAGCTCCTTAAAAGCATGGACTGTCTTTTACTTTTTCTTGGTCAGGGAGGTGGCACACTGGATAGAGTAGGAAGAACTGGGTTCATATCTAGCTTTAGACACTTACTAGCTGTGTTATTCTTAGCCAAATCACTTAACCTCTATTTGCCTCCATTTCCTCAATTATAAAATGAGGGTGATGATAACACCTCAAAGTTTGATGTGAAGATCAATAAATTTAAATCTGGAAGAAACTTTAGAGGTCATCAAGGCAGCCCACTTCATTGCATAGATAGAGAATCTGAGATTCACAGAGGTGAAATTATTTGGCCAATGTCATAGGAGTAGTAAACACAAACTAGAAGATGAATCTGAACTCCATTTAAATAACTTCAAAGTCAATGGTCTATCTGTTGTACCACAATGCTTCTCTAATCCCTTTAATAAAGAAACTAAAGCACAGATTGTTTTTCTGATCTCTTCCCTTCCTCCACCCACCACACATGGTCCCTGTTCTCCAGAAGAATCAAGATAAAGGAAAGTGGACCATCAACTCAGAGTATATAGAATGATATTAAAATTCTCTAAAGAAAAATTCTACCACCAGTCATTCCTCTTAATCTCATCTCACCTCAAAATTTGGCCTTTCTCCAACTTCTCAGGATTGGTATATGTTTGCCTTTGTATGAATTGGCCCTGGTAAAAATCAGGCTACATCATTAATTTTTCCTTTTGTAAGGTTTACTTTATAGAAGAAAAAGATTCATGGGGAGTGTGAGTAGGCTGCCATCTATTACCAATGATGATTCACAAGTTAGAAGTGACATAAAAGAAATCTCAGGATCATGGATTTTGAACTGAAAAGCACTTTAGAGGTCATTTAGTCTGGCCAGCTCATTTTATATACTGAAGGAACTAAAGATCTAAGCATTTAAGCCATTTACCTAAGGTAAATTACACACAGGTAATAGGCAACAAAAGTAGTATTTACAATGAGGTTCTTAAATACCAAATTTAGTACTCCCTGTCAAAGATAGACTGGGTGGAAAAAAGTAAATCAATCATGTTGAGAGAAATAAGAACAAAAGGTTAGAGAGAATGAAAGTTAGGTTGAAACATGAAGCATTAAAAGACTCAGATAAAGTCCTTTGGTGCATTGGGTAGAGACTTTCCAAAGAATTTATGCAAGAATATGGAAAAGAATGACACAGGAAGAGAAAATATAAATGTTTCATGATTTGTACCAATGGAAGGCATAGTCCTAGCAATGAGATCACAAATCTGTTAAGGTAGTCATCATGCATCCAAATTGAATAAGATTCAAATTAGTATAGATGCAAGCTAGTATAGAGTCTTACACTTGAGTTCAAAATCTCAATTTCACAAGTTCAAGATGGAAATAGCAAGACTAAATAATAATATAAAAAAAAAGACCTGTAGTTTTTAGGAAAATTATAAACTTAATGAGCTAATGGCCACAAGATTCACCCAGAAGATTTGCCCAACATACTGAAGGCCTTTCTTTCTCTAAGATTTTTATTATTGAATGGATATCAATGTAGGAGACCAAAGCCAAAACCCATCTCTGGCATGTACTATATATAGCATAGCCTCCCAGAGGCAACCTGTCAGAAGTGGATATAGAACTAGCCTTAGGGTCAGGAAAACAGTTCAAATTTTATCTATTACACAGGCTGGCTGTGTGTCCCTGAACAAGTCACTTAACCTTTCACTTCTCTAGGCAACTTTTTAAAAATATAAGTTGAAGAAAGGGTTCCTACCTGCACTGATAGAAGTTTTCTCAAGTATGCTGGAGCCAGTTTGTAGCAAAAGTTGATTGTTAAATTTTAATTGTGAACATTCACACTATGGAAATCAGCAATTGCTACAAGTCAAGGCTGTATTTATTATTGTGTCTCTAGTCTTAATAATATAATGGAGAAAATATTAATAATGTAACAAATCTAAAAGTGTGTTTTGAGAAGGTGGTTAAATATGTATCAGCATAAAAGTAGAGTTTCCTGATGTAGGAATTCTCTATAGTAGTGAAATCAAAGGAACAGTTCATCCATCTCACTGACCCACTGAGGATTTTTCCGGCTTATCCTTCAACCCCTCGTAGTTTTAAGGTGATGTATCCTTGACAACCTTATGCCACCTTCTGTAAGAACCCTTTCTTTATCCTAGTCTAGCTGTTATAATTTGATGTAGATTTTTTATTCTCTCCCAGTAGAAGGGAAGCTCCTTGAGGACAATGATTAGTTTTTCTCTTTGTCAATGTTCCTCCCAACCCAGAGACACAAACATAGCAGATATTTAATAGATGTTTGTTGAATTGATTGAAATTCTGGCCCTCGAATAATTGCCAGTAATGTGGTACCTTTGGGTAGCCTGTCATTTTGATCCTTCCACAACTGACACCCTCCATGACTCACAGTCAAATGACTGGAATGATTTTAGCATTGAATTGATAGGTTTGGGGACATTCTAGAAGGAAAATGATTGGAATAAGATCTCCTAAGCATCTATTCTTGCTGATGGGGAGAGGACACTAGAGCCCCAAGATATTATGAGTTGAAGTGGGGGAGTGGAGAAGGCATGATATGATGCAAAACCCTAGATTTGAATCCTAAGGCCTAGATTTGAATTCCAAATCTGGTACTTCCTGTTCTGTCTTATCTTCTATCTATCCTTATCTATCTAATGTCTAAACCCATCTAGGCTTCAATTATCTCATCTGTAGAATTAGAAGGTTAAATTAATACCCCCCAAGAGATTAACCTTATGTGTCATAAAAAGGGCACAGGAGTCACTGAAGACAGACTTTGCCTAAGATAAACTGTGGAGACAGGCTGCTGAAAAGGTGGAATCTGTAAATTAAAAACTATTTAAGGACAGGGTCTCTGTTTTTTTCTATTTGTTTTTGTATCTCTAGTAGTTAGTAGGATATTGTAAACATTTTAGGTATTAAAGGTCCAGGCCTGGAATTGTTTGAATTTAGGGAATTCTACTTGTGGAAATTCCCTCCACAGAGGCAGATGGACAATTTGTCTATAACGAGACTCTTAGAGGGCCTAGTGTTCTGAGACCTTAAGTGACTTGCTCATGAGAAAACAATTAAAATTTATCAAAATTAATTTCCCTGATTCCAAAACAGACACTGCATCCATCATGAATAAATGAATGAATGAATGACAATTAAACAATACTATTTTTTTGCCTTTTTATAACATGACTAATATGGAAATATGTTTTACAGGACTTCACATATATAATGGGCATCATATTGCTTAACCTTCTCAATGAGTAGGGGAGAAATCAGAGGGAGAAAAGAATTTGGGACTCAAAATTTTCAAAATGAACCTTCAAAAAATGTTTAGATTGAACAAGTGATTGATGTGTACTACACACTGTGCTAAGTTATTAAAATACAAATAGAAAAGTTAGACAATCCCTGACCTCAAGGAGCTTACAGTCTAACTGAAGGAAGGTTTACTTATGCTAGAACACATTGCTTATGCCATGCTCATACATTATAAGTGTTCTTTAAAATGTTCACTAGATGGGGGCAGCTAGGTGGCACAGTGGATAGAGCACCAACCCTAGGGTCAGGAGGCCCAGAGTTCAAATTTGACCTCAGACATTTAATAATTAACTAGCTGTGTGGCCTTGGGCAAGTCACTTAACCCAATTTGCTTTGCAAAAAACAAAAAAAAATGCTCTCTGGTTTAGACTGTATTGATTTGTTATCTCCTCTGGCGCTATAATCCATGAATTCTGGTTTACATCCTTAAGACTTGATGTCTCTGAACCTTAGATTCCCCCATCTATAAAATGAAGATAATCATAGTATTACCTAACTTTCAGGGTTGTTGTGAGGTTCAGATGAGAGGCTTATATAAGTGACTGCAAATATTAAAACATGTTCTAAATGCCTTTTTGTTATTAGAAATATTTTGATTTTCAAGGATAGCTTTGCCTCTGGAATGCCACTTTCTCCTTCCACCCATCCACTCCAGTGCAAAGGAAAATAAAAATCATCTCCCATTCCCCAAGCCCAGGGGTGTCACCACCCTCCTTGGCAGCCTCCAGTCAAGCAAAGACTAAAGTGAGTGTCTAGAGAGTGGCATGCATGGACCAGGAAGAAGGGGGAAAAGGGAATGTGAAGGGGGAGGGATGTGACATTAGTATAATAAGGACCTGGCTGATCACTTTTTTTCCCCCTCATTATTTCAGGATTATTGTAATTTCATGCAAACTGTCCCTTCTCCCAACACTGCTTCTGACAGCCACGACACTTGTTTGGTGCTGGCCCCCAGCAATGCTAATAAACAGCTTCCGGATCATTTTTATTCATTTTGTGCATTTCATTCACAGTACTTCATGTGACTTATGTAGCCCCTGCAGCTCATATTTCTATTTGAATTGCAGGGCAAGTAGTGAGTTTTAACATTCCAACTGCACACACATTCTTCTTTCCCTCCAAATGAAAGATCATTTGAACTTTGAATTGCATTAGCATGACATTTTTCTACTAAATTACCCTGGCTGCACTCAACAGCCTGAAAAGAAACAAACCTCTTTTAACTCTATAGGTTATGTGAATGAATAAATACTGGAGGTAATGCAGGTGGAGAGAAGAGAGAAGCACCCAGTGGGGCCTGGTATTTTCCCCTGCAGTGAGGAAGTCCATCTGTGATGCTTCCCAGAAAACCAGAAACACACCATGCCAAGTCACATCCTAGTTGAGGTATTTGGATGAATAAAGCAAAAAGCCAATGCTTCTTTGTCCTCTGGTAAAGACAAGGACAATTTGACCCCCACAAGTAGAATTCATTGATGCTAAATCTTGTCATTATGCTGGACCTCCCCTTTAATTCACTGTTTGCTATTTTTCATATATGACATTTTCTGGTCCCTGGATGACCCTCGGTTCTCTTAATGACTTTCCAGACAAAGCCATGAGGGGAAAGGGAAAAGCTTCATCAGTTACCAGTTTAATCTGAAGTCAATACAAGGAATCCAGACTTTACCATTCTAGAATCACTCAACAAGATTCTGGATGCAAGGAGCAAGTCATACTCAGGATCTGGATATAAGGAACACTGGAACTGGCACAATCTTTGTGCTATCTACAATCTTAGCTAGTTCGTCCTGGCCAATCATCACACTGGAGGGTCAGGTTCAAAGCAATGACTTGATTAAGTGCCTTTGGCTCCTCTAGGACTAACAGTACAATGGTCAAGACAGAAACTTGACTTTTACCTTGCCCAGGGAAGGCTTAAGGAAGGAAGCTAGATATGAAGACAGGTAAGTATTGTCAATGCTTTTCAGTGAAAATATTCAGTGATGTTTCTCCATTTTGCTCAAATTCAAGATGCAACTAATGATCCAATCTCTGCTAAAAAGAAAAGGAAGAAGTTGAAAAACTCAGCTTTATTTTGTGTTTGAAGGCAAGGTAATTGGCAGCCCATAGGAAATATGATTTCAAAAATTTAAAAAGAGACCTTTAGTCCACAACCAAGCAAAATAACACAAACAAGAAAAAAACTCCTAAGATAAATACTAATATCTGAAATTTCTTTAAGGAATATATGGTGTGAAGAATGGATTGTAACAAGGAGAAACTTCAGTCAAGGAGTCATCAAAAGGTGACTACAAAAGAATCCAAGAGGAAATTAATGAGAACTTGACCTAAGACAATGGATATGGACATAATAAAGAATGTGTGGAGTAGGGGAGAAACATATCCTTGAGGTACTGTAAAGCTCCTATCAGGAGGATTTGGTGATTGATCTATTGAGGGGAAGTGATAGGGAAGAAGGAAGACTTAATCCTGGCATATTCAGCATGGATGGGTGAGTTCTCCATTACAATCTAAAGTAAAATGAAAACAAATATTGAAGATGATAGAAGAGTAACCAGACACCTGCCTTCAAGAGGAACCCTTAAAGGAGAGGACAGTGCTTGGAAGTCAGCTCAAGAACTTGTCAGAAAGAACTGCAAAGAGTTTCCAAACTTATCTCCAGACTTCTAACTCCTGCTCTTGTGACCTTCTTAATGAAACACAATGATAGATGACTTCATAATGATTGGAAAATCAAGGCAGAGAGTCATAGCATGTTAGACCTGGAAAGAACCTTAGAGATCACCCTAATATAAATCTCTGATTTTAGAGGAAAGGAAACTGAGTTTCCAAGAGTATCACATGATCAGTGTCACACAAAAGATTAATGTTCAGAACTTGAATCTGAACCCACATTTTCTAATGCAAAATCTATAATTCTTTATATGACCATGTTCCCACTATTATTAAATAGCAAATGACAGGCAAAAGTCTTGCTCCAGCTTCTCATTGTGATATGCAAATGGCCTTGGTTCTCCAAAGTCATGCCAGCAGAATTTAATCTGTTAAATTGAAATATTAGGGAAATACTTTGATTGTAGCCTTGTGGGAGGGGGGGTAAGAAAAAGAAAGATGAACACGAACATGAAGAAGTACATATATATATATATATATATATATATATATATATATATATATATAAAACTTCAAGGGTTATAGAGCATTTTATGTGATATTTATTAGATCTTCACTGCAGTCTGTGAGGTAACTCTATTATTAAACTTATTTTGCAAAATGAGCAACTAAGACTGACAGAGAGTAAATGACTTGTTCAAAGCCACACAACTAATAGTTTTCTGAGGCAGAATTTGATTCCAGGGCAGACTCAAGTCTTCCTGATTCCAAGTCCAAGACTGTCGATTCATTTTGACACCCTGGTCTTAGTAGAGGCTGATATCTATCCAAAGGAAATTAAACTTGCCAAAAAGGTGGTGACTCCTTTAGTCATGATAATTCATGGATAATGAAAGATACAAAGTATTACTCAGCCTCAGATACTCTCTTTGCACTTCCATAATGATAGAGTAAAAGAGAGCAGAATGTGCTAAGCATTCCATTTTTTTATCATCAACATAAACATTAGTAAATATAAACATTAGCAATCACATTCTAAACGTGAGATCCTTGTCCAATGACCTGTGAGTTGACATTCTACTGAAGAACCTGAATCATGTTAATATTCATATTTTTTTTATTTTAAATTAAGAAAATAAAAGGAAGTTCACCTAAATTGAAGAATGGCTCATGGGGTCTCCCTAAAGAGAAAATCAGATGACTTAGCAGAATCAACTTTACTGAGTTTCCAAAGGCAACAAGAAAATAACCACATCATTGAATTCTTTGTCATTTTCTAACATAGTGCCAGTGATCAGGATTTACAGAAAGCCACCATGAAGATGAATGAATCACCATGAAGATGAATGAATGAATGAATGAATGAATGAATGAAAGATTTATTAAGCACTCATTATAAGCGCTAAGTATGAGGGATACAAATAGAAAAGTAAGACAGCAAATCTCTCTCACTTCATTAAATCCAAAGGATAAATGAACCAAATATTCATGTTATAGATAGCAAAATTGAGAACCAGGGAGGTTAAGTAAATTGTCCAAAGTCATATATAAATAGGTAGCAAGTGTCAGAGTCAATATTTCAATCCAAGTCCTCTTTTCACTCCAACTCTAGCAACAGTAGAAATTCTTCATCTACTTGGTATTTCATGGGTAGATAATTAGGTTGAACTTTTCTGTGTTATTCTAGATGTTATATAGGAAACTTGGTATGATCTGAGACTTGATGCAAAAAATATAATTTCTTCCTCAAACAGAAGCATCTGGAAAATGTCATCATCTAGAGCGAGGAGAAGTTTTATTTGAATTCTGCCTCAGTCACCCACCATGAGGTGATGATAACTTTTGATAATTATGTCTTCCTGTTTCATGATTCATTCAATATTAAAAGTCATAGGGTCTTCAGACATAGTTGACTTTTGTTATATATTTCAAGCAATACTTAGTCTTTAAGGCAGCATTTTCCCCTCTGGAATGGATTTTTTCTATAGTCAACAAATAAGAATCACAGTAGGATATTGAATTATCTGTAACTTTCAATCAATTGAAACTGTAAGGACAAGATTTGCTATAGGACTTAGTTTACAAGATCCTGCCTATTATAGAAGAGGTGCAAGCATTGCCCCAACCTTTTGTTTTTTGGGAGGTGGGAATGGTAGGATTCAGAGGAAAATAATGGAGTTTAAAAAGTACATGTGAGAAGCAACATGATGTTAGCCTCCAAGTCAGTATCATTTAGGTTCAAATACTAACTCTGGAACATATTGACAGTGTTGCCCAGGTAATACTTGATGAATTGCCAGATTATTGCAGATTTACATTGGTGGAAGAGTTTCCTCTTTTGAAGTTCTCTACATCAATGAAATCACAGGTGTATACCCTCCACTGCAAATAACAGTTATAGGCCAATGAGTTTGACTCAGTTCCTGTCCATATTCTAGAATGTACTATTAAGGAATAGTTAGTGAACACAGAGAAAAGGAGGTAGCAATCACAGAGTTAGTATGGTTTCATCAATAACAGATCATACATGTCTTTTGACCCAGTCATCCAAATACAGGACATGTGCCATTAGAAGATTAATGACAGAAACAAATGTTTCATATATGAGATGTCCCAAAATCTTTAATAAAAACTGAAAAATGCACCAAGAATTTTGGAACATGTAGTATTTAAAAAATAGTCCTTGCAGCATTCTGTTGGGGAGTTAAAAAAAAAACTCGAAATAGAGTGGTACCCACTGATTGGAGAATGTCTGAAAAAATTATGGCATATGAATGTAATGATACATTATTGTACTATAAGAAACAACAAATATGAAGAATTCATAAAAAATATGGGAAGACGCATGAAGTGATGAGGAGCAAAGAAAGCAGAATCAAGAGAACAATGGGCACAATAACTACTATAACACAAATGAAAATAACGCTTAAGAAGCAGCTGAACTAAGGTTAATTGGCAATCAACAATCTTGGTTCCTAGACCAGAGGATAGAACACATCCCACTCTCTTAGAAAATTGGGGGACTACAGATGTGGAAGAGAGCACACTGGCTCAAACTTGGTTGCTTTGTAAGTTAGTTTTTTGTAAATTTTTTTTCCTTTGTTTCAAAGAAACATTTACTGGGAGGTGGGAAATATGTTAGGAATGATGATAATGTATAAAACAAAAGACATCTATTTTTTTTTAGGGGGGTTTTGCAAGGCAATGGGGTTAAGTGGCTTGCCCAAGGCCACACAGCTAGGTAATTATTAAGTGTCTTGAGACTGGATTTGAACTCAGGTCCTCCTGACTCCAGGGCCAGTGCTCTATCCAATGCACCACCTAGTCACCCCATGACATTTATTTTTAAAAGGGGGGGAAGAACCTGCCTATTCCTTCTCCTACCTGCATCATGTGTGCCTCTGATACATATGTAGATTATTTTATAATTTTCATAGAGATTCAGCTAAATGTCATAGTGAATATTATACTGACCTCAGGAGAAAAAAATAATGAATTTTAAATCCTGCTTTAGTTACTTATAAAACTGGACAAATAAATTTACTTCTATCTGCCTCAGTTTATTCATCTGTAAAATGGGAATGATAATAGCACCAACTTACCAGGGTTGATATGAGAATCAAAAAATAATGGAAGTCAAACACTTTCCAAACCCAAACCTCATCACTTTAGATGAGAAAACAGGCATGGGCATTAGTAATTATTAATATCTGTGCAAACATTTTTTTCATTAATAATGAAATCCATGATTTTTTCCCAAGCATCATATAACTACTTTCCTTTTAAATGTTTTGATAATTATTGTCTTAAAACTCTCAAAACTGTGTCCCTTTCTTTATCACAACCCTCTCCTGTTTGTTTATGGTCTAGTTCTACTCTTTCTGAATTTGTTTTCTATAATGTTGCTTCCACCCCCACCCCCCATCTAGCACTTTGATTTCTGAAAAATAAATTCTAAAGCTTCAACCTCTTCCCACCTAGCCATGTAGTAGATAGGACAGTGGACTTTGATCAGGAATTCAGATCCGGTCTTAGATACTTAGTACCTGGACAAATCAATTAACTTCTCTCTGCCTCAGTTTCTTCAGCAGTAAAATGAGGATAATAATATCTATTTCCCAAAGTTATTAAAAAAACAAAATGACATAATATTTGCAAATCACTTCACACACAGTAGGTACTTAATGAAGCTTTTTTCCCTTTCCTAGCTTTCAGATTATTTTGAAAATAGTGTCCATTTCCAGTATTATAGCACCTCTTGCATTTTCCATGATTAGTCAAAAGTAACTTCTAGACATTCAGCAATTCTACAGGCCTCTTTTTTCAGAACATCTGGATACAGTTTTCTTGACTAGGTAACTGGAATCCATTGTTGGCAGTTCAATGCTGCCTTTCCACTTTCTCTTGTATCTAGAGATTAAAACTAGCTGTGAAGATACAAATCAATTGCAACTAAACCATAGAACAGCTCACAAGTTCTCTGTGGAGAGACAGATAAGAGAGACATTTTCATCTTACTCTTCAAGTCAAAGAGAAACAATCATTTCATGGGAAATTTGGTCCTTACAATATGTAGCCTGAAAACCTCACTGGAATACATGAAAATGTTAAGATAATATTTAGACCATTAACATTCTGATGTCCTCTATTGACAACTTATGGAGAGACATGAAAAAGAGATTGTAAATGGGTTGCTGTCAGTGGGATGTAAATGACCTCCCACAAGTCAATCAATATTGAAAGTAATAGGCCTTTTTCTTTGGTTTGTTCTGAGGAGGGCACAAAATAGAAGACCATATGGCTTAAATGGAGATATTCTAGAGAGCTGGATTCAGGAAAAACAAACGAAATGGTGCTAGAAAATCACAATGAGCCCTTCTCACTGCAGCAAGACTTACAACTCCAAGTATCAGAGAGAAGATACTTCAAAGACAACCAACCCTCACGCCAGTTCCCAAAGCGGACTGAGGTCAAAAAAGAGTGAAGTACTTCTTCCAATAATCCGCAACTTGTAAGTAGAAGAACTGAGATTTGAACCAGTTATTCTTTTAATTCAGAATAGAATATTCTTTCCACTGGAAGTTCTCTTTCTCATGAAGTTTTTTACCATTCCTGCCCCTTCTTTCTCAAACTTCTGAAGTCAGTGGCATTTTGAAAAGAATGGGCAATAGATGCTATCAGAAACGTCACCAGGGAATCTCTGGAATAATGGTCTTTAGACATATCAGGAAAGAGACCATGATGGTCTATGACTCCTTGATCTATGCTACTGAGTATGCTAAAAAGAATGATAGCTTGGGATCAGCCAAAGCAGGTCCTGGACCAGCTCAGGTTTCATGGATGACTCTGGTGTTTTAAAAAAGAGAAGGACCCCACTCAAGGAGTCCTGATTAGTTTCACATTGTCCCAAGGATAAAAGTTCCCAGTTGGCGGAATGGGCAGGTCAGAAGCAAGGAGTTAACCCTGTAGGATGAGGTGAAGTGATTAAGGGATAGTTTATATTGCATGGAGAAAGACAAAACCAGGAAAACTATAAATGTGTTCAGACTATAACCATCTCTGCCCATATTGGTGTAAAGAGAACCCCTGCCAATGAGATCAGGTGTTCAATGAAGTGCAATTATTTCATCATTAGAAAATAAGTTTGAGGAGTCCTTTCTGTAATCTTTAATACTCTGATGGTGATTACAAGTAGAATGACAATCAATCATTCCCTAGCTTTACTGAGAAGATATGAAGAAATGACCCTTTCTTGGATATGTATGTTCTCATGTTTGACTAAATTATTATATGTGTATGTGTAATTACTGTATGTTATGAAGTTGTAAACAAGTACTGTTTCCCAAATATAGAGGAGGATTGCCTTGACATTGAAATGATTCTAGGGAAAATGAAGGAAAGCATGTAAATGTGGAAAATTCAGTGGATTCCTGCCAAAGTAATAATGATATGCAGATTGACATTAATCCCAGAAAAAGAAGAATAGTAATAATCACTAACATTTATATAGCATTTACTATTTAATAGGCATTATACTAAATATACAATGATTATCTTATGTGATCCTCCTAATAAACCTGGGAGGAAGGTCTTATCGTTATCCCTGTTATTTAGAAGAGGAAACTTGAGACAAACAGGTTTTTATGTGACTTGCCCATTGTGATATTAGCAAGTGTCTGAGGTCAGATTTTAATTCAGGACTTCCTGATTCTAGGCCCAGTGTTCTATTCATTGAGCTATCTTCCTACCCAGGAGCAGTCCAAGGCTTCGTGGGAAGGAGTTCCTATAGTGGAAAAAGCATACATTCTAAGTCAGAAGATCCAGGCTTAAAATCCATCTCTGCCATTTACCAATTGTAAGATACATCAATCTCTCTTGGTCTTAATTTCCTCATCCATATTTTCAATATAAATGGTTTCCTTTGAAATCTCACATGTTTATTTTAATTATTTAAGAACATTGTTCTGAGAAGGAGTCTATAGACTTCATCAAACTGGATGCCAAAGGGACTTATGACCCCCCCCAAAGAGCTTTCAGCTCTGAATCTTAGAATCCTATGAATCCTATTAATGTGGAATTAGATAGGGTGAGCTGTAGTCTGCACATACAAGAGGGTTGTACCCCAAGACTTTTGGAGATCTGGTCACAGACTACTAGTGCCCATGGCCCCGCTACTCTGAGTCTTTTCTGGCTTCTCTACCAAGTCCCAGGAAGTTCATCATCAGAATAACCTCATCATCTTCTAGGGCAGCTAAGTAGCATAGTGGAGTGCCAGACCTGAAATCTCATCTTCCTGGATTTAAATCTGACCTCAGACATTAAGTTACTGTGTGACCCTGGACAAGTCACTTAGAATTTGCTTCAGTTACCTCATCTGTAAAATGAGCTAGAAAAGATAATAGCAAAATATCTTTGCCACGAAAAACAAATGGGGTTACTAAGAGTCAGACTAAACAGAACAGCATCCTCTAAGATCTCATTAACCTTGGTACTCTACCTCACCACTACCCTCTGCCTCTCTGAATAGAGGATTGACATGATGAACTCCAAACCTCCACTTAAATAGATAGCTCAACTCAGAATAGCCTCATTTCTCATGTGGATGCACTATTCTGTGAAGTCTTTAACTTTTCCACATGCTTCTCTGATGGGTACCATCTCTTCTACTCCCCCCTCCCACTTACCACCACTTTTTAATTTCCTTTAGTGTTTTGTCTTCTCCTATTAGATTGTAAGTTCCTTGTCTATGTTCTTACATTTAGCTATGTAACTATATGTGTATTCAAGTATGAGGTTGTAACCTGTATTCCTAGATGTAGGAAAAGTATGCTGAGACACTAAAATCATTCTAAGGAAACTAATGGGGACATGTAAATGTGTCAGGGACTGTCTTTATCCCTTTCTTTTCTTTAGTTATATCTCTAGTGCTTAACATAATGCTTGCTTTATTAGATACTCAATAAATGTTTGTTGACTATTAATTATTGATCAGGAAAGTTTAAGGTTAAATGAATAATGGAGGAAAGAGAAAACCTCATTTGAGAACAATCATATATTATTCCCTGCTCAAGGTCTTATGTAGTGATGCAGTGGCAGAATAGGAAATTCTGGTTTAATGAACCAGAGAGAAGTAGATGGTAGAGAGCTAGATGAGAATGGAGAGCTAGAAAGAAAACTTCCTATTCTAGAGAAACCAGTCCAATAAAGGAGAGATTGGAAGGGCTATGTTTAGAAAAGTTAAGGCTATAGGAGCTACAATAAAATTAGAGTAAATTACCCTAAGACTCATTTAAGCAAGATTTTTCAGGTCCTTGACCTGTTTTCAGTTGACTGTAGAACCAATCCAACATCAGGGTTAACCAAAAATGGGTCATGCATAGATTAGGAAATCTGTGAATTCCAAAGATATATATCCATGTGGATAATATTTATATTTTTGTATTTTATATATATATATGTATAAAATATATATACACATATATGCAGAAGTCTTCTTTTCAGTATGATTTGAATGCCTGAGGTCATCTTGTTTAAAAGGGATGGGTTAGCCATGGAGCACCAGAGACTAGTTAAGATCATAGTGCCACCTAAAATTAAACAATAGAAATATTATGGGCTTCCAACAAAGCAAGTATTGGATATGTTCAGTAAGAGCAATGCAGAATCATCCCACAAATCATCCCCATGGGTTGTAAAGTAAAGGGCAATTTCTTCATGTAAGAAGACAGGAAGTGATGAAAAGAAGACTAGGGACAAATCAAATGTCCATAAAAAGTTGAAAATACATACCCCAAACAGCATGAACATGGGGATCATAAAATGGGACAGCATCAAAAAACTTTAAAGCCCTTCCAAGCTATAAAATTCTCTGGTTCTAAAATCATAATAATGAGACTATAGAAGTGGAGCTTATCTTCCAAGCCTTTTTACTCAATTACAAGAAAGCTGTCATTTTTAGCCACCTATTCAATAATATGCAGAGGATGAAATATAAAATAATGATAGGTTAACAACTTGTCCCAGGACCATTTCTATCTGAGCTCCATCAAAAAAAGATGAAAAGAATGAGAATAATAATTATAACTCTTTCTCTTCAGTCCTCCTTTGTCTCATCTTGCATAGAGGTGACTCTGAGGTCTCCAAGGTTATATCAATAGAATAAAATCTCTTAAAGTGTTCACAAAGTTGGGAAAGTTGAGACAAAAATCCAGTGATAAATGATGTGATCAAGGGCAAGCAGAGCTAATTGTGAAGGGTGTCTATTATCAGAAGTAAATCTCTTGCTAACTGATCCTCCATTCTTCTTGGAAGAGAGGGTATGGGGGCAGCTAGGTGGTGCAGTGGATAGAGTACCGGTCCTGGAGTCAGGAGTACCTGAGTTCAAATCCAGTCTCAGATACTTAATAATTACCTAGCTGTGTGGACTTGGGCAAGTCACTTAACCCCATTTGCCTTGCAAAAAACAAAACAAAAATTCTTAAAAAAAAATTCTGGAAGAGAGGGTATGGATTATATTCAAGAGCCTAGAGGCATATTTCATTAACAATGATAACAATAATAATGGTAATTAACATTTGTATATTGCCTACTATGTGCCAGGCTAAACATTTTAGAAATTACTCATTTGATTCTCACAACAGCCCTGAAAGGTGTTATTGTTACTCCCATTTAATAGAGCTTAAATGACTTGTTCAAAGCTACATAGTCTTAGAGCTAGACTCAAAACCAGGAAGAATTGGGTTCAAATTTAGCCTCTGAGTCAGGCTATCTGTATGACCAGGACAGGTTGCTTACCCCCTTAGCTACCTAAACCAAAGAAGATGCTGCCATGCATTGGTAGAAAGAGTTTCTTCATCTAGGTACAGTACCCATCTCTAGGTACCTAGACAAATCACATCAAACTAACAAGCATTTATGAAGTGCTTATTATGTTCCAAACATTATCCTAAGTGTTTGGGCATAAAAACCATGAGGTCTTAATGATGAGAGTATAGCATGCAAACTACTATGTGTGGTCAAATTATATAGGAGACTAATTGAAGGCAATTTTAAAGGGAAGGCACTAGCAGTAAGGGAGAAAGTCACCAAGATAAGATTTTAGCAGAGTCTTAAAGAAAGTCAAGAAATGGGTAGTGAGAAAGGCTGGAGAATTCCGAAAATGAGGAATAACCAGTGAAAAGGAATGGATTTGAGAGATAGAATGTTGTATTCAAAGACAGCAAGAAACTATCTTTGTATGTAGTTGGAATAATAAATTAACTATTTTTTTTAAATGACTTCTCCCATCAAAAAAAAAAAACCCAGCAAGAAAGCCTGTCACTAAGAGGGATTAAGAACATTTTTTTTTAGTTTTTGCAAGGCAATGGGGTTAAGTTGCTTGCCCAAGGCCACACAGCTAGGTAATTAAGTGTCTGAGGTCAAATTTGAACTCAGGTACTGCTGCCTCCAGAGCCGGTGCTCTATCCTCTGTACCACCTAGTCACTCCTAAGAACAATTTCTTGCAGAAGGTGAAGACACTTAGAGGACTTAAGCATGATTACTTATTCAGAGGGGTAAAATGATTTGCCCAAGACCACACAAGGAGCAAGTATGGGAGCCAGGATTTGAAGCCACCTTCATTGAATCAAATCTACTTTTATTTCTACTGAATTATACCAACAGATTCTGATGAAGTTTTTAGAGAGAGTTTCCATGTTCTGTTACGGTCTTCTTTACTGATTAGACTTGTAAAACCTGATGGATAGATGGAAGGCTTCTTGAGAGGAAGGATTGTTTCATTTTCTTTAAATATTCATAGTCACCCGGGTGGTACATAATGTGTACTTAATAAAAGCTTAGTAATTGTTTAATTGAATGATTAGCGATCTCAAATCTAAAGGAGAAGGGTACAGAGCAGTTTAAGTGTCTGGAGAAGTCCCTCCACAAAACTAGGGTGTTATTATCAGAGAGGTAGAGATTGAGAAGGCAGCCTACTTAGTCTAGTGTTTAATTATGTCTACTGACTGAATGTTTACTAACTAGGAAAGAAAGTTGGAATTGTGCCTTAATCCAGGCTTTGTTGGACCACTGACAGGCAAAGTTCATAAATAATTTGCATTGGACCAAGAACCCTAGAAAGACTTTGGATGTTGTTCAATCATTGTTCAGTCAAATCATTCTGACCCCATTTGGGAATTTCTTGGCAAAGACACTGGAGTAATTTATCATTTCCTTCTCCAGCTCATTTTTCAGTTGAGGAAACTGAGGCAAACAGGGTGGTGTGACTTGCCCAGAGTCACACAGCTAGTAAGTGACTGAGGCCAGATTTGAACTCAGATGAGTCTTTCTGACTCCAGACCTGACACAGTATCCACTGTGCTATATAGTTGCCTAGAAAGTCTTCTACATAATAAGTATCCTAGAGTGTCCAGGTAATAAAAAAAAAAAAAAGGGCTGTAGATACTGACTCTAAGTTCTATTCAAGAAAAGAATTTGTGACCTTCCTGAGTCTCAAATGCAATTTTAAACTTTGCTGGTTCCTCGGATATTTGTAACAACAGTTATCACAAGTCCAAGTGCATGGGGAAGGGAAGAAGATAGGGAGGATATTGCAGTACAGCTACGGTTCTGCCTTTAAGGCTTCAAACCCATTAAGCAGGTAGACAAATCTGCCTTTGAATGGGGGAAAAGGAGTAAGCAAACCTACAAGATTGTAAAAACAGGAGAAAGTTGGAAACCCAACTTGGAGAGAAGCAAACCTAAACCAACCAATCAAGGTAGATTGGTACCAGGATATCTGCACCAAAATAAGCAAGGAATAAATAGTTCCAGAGTCTATAATTGATTCAGAAGCCAACATAGAGCATGTGACATAAAAATGACTAATTTTTTCTGACTCAAGGTGATTTCCCTAAGATTTAGTCTTTTTTTTTTTTAACTGTAGTTGTTTTCAATGTCACCCCTGCCCCCAAAGCTGGAACTGATGGGGCAATCTGATCATAGGCAGGATCCACCAAGCTTCTTCCTGACTCATTTGTCCCTTACAGGTCATAGGTCTGTGTATTCTCTCTTCCCCAGAAAGACAGATAATAAATCAAATGGTCCTAGAGCTAATAAATTGAATGGGTCATGAATTCATAAATGGAATGACTGAGGCTCAGACTCTGGTCTTTTTTTTAAGAAAGATTTTATTTATTTTGAGTTTTACAGTTTTCCCCCCATCCTTGCTTCCCTCCCCCATCCCCCACAGAAGGTATTCTGTTAGTCTTTATATTGTTTTCATGTTATACATTGACCTCAGTTGAATGTGATGACAACAAAATCATACCATTAAGGAGGAAAAATCAAGTATGAGATAGCATAATAATAATAATAATAAGATAATGGGTTTTTGTTTTTCTAATTTGAAGGTAATAGTCTTTGGTCTTTGTTCAAAGTTCATAATTCTTTCTCTGGATATAGATGGTTTTCTTCATTGAAGATATCCCAATATTGTCTCTGGTTGTTGCACTGGTGGAATGAGCAAGTCCGTCAAGGTTGATCATCACCCCCATGTTGCTGTTAGGGTATACAGTGTTTTTCTGGTTCTGCTCATCTCACTCAGCATCAGTTCATGCAAATCCTTCCAGGCTTCCCTGAATTCCCATCCCTCCTGGTTTCTAATAGAACAATAGTGTTCCATGACATACATATACCACAGTTTGTTAAGCCATTCCCCAATTGAAGGACATTCACTTAATTTCCAAATTTTTTTTACCACCACAAACAGGGCTGCTATAAATATTTTTGTACAAGTGATGTTTTTACCCTTTTTCATAATCTCTTCAGTGTATAGACCCAATAGTGGCATTGCTGGGTCAAAGAGTATGCACATTTTTGTTGTCCTTTGGGCATAATTCCAAATTTCTCGCCAGAAAGGTTGGATGAGTTCACAGCTCCACCAACAACCAAACTCTGGTCTTCTGACCCTAAAATCCAGTGTTCTTTAACTGTGCTAAATACTCAGAATATAAAAGTAAGATCCAACCTCTACTCTCAAGAAGCTCAGCCACTGGGGGAAGACAGCATGCAAATAACTCTGTCACTCTCTGTCTCTCTCTGTCTCTCTCTGTCTCTCTGTCTCTGTCTCTCTCTCTCTCTCTCTCTCTCTCTCTCTCTCTCTCTCTCTCTCTAGGTCTCTCTGCCTCTCTGTCACTGTCTCTCTCTAGGTCTCTCTGCCTCTCTGTCACTGTCTCTCTCTCCCTTCCTCCTTTTTCTCTGTTTTCCTCTCTTTTTTCCACTGTCTCTGTCTTTCTTTCTCTATCTCTATCTGTCTGTGTGTCTGTATGTTTGCCTGTTTCTGTATGTTTTTGTCTCTATCTCATTCTCACACACAGACACATCCTGCTTTCGTACATTTTTTCTTATACTCTTACCATCTATTTCCTCTACTCCTACTCATGTTCTAAAGGAAACTGGAGGAAATTTTTTAGTGATGATGAGTGAGCTCACTACAAATTTACACTCACTAAACTCAATGGCACCTTCAAGGAAGCAAGGCACTCAATTGAATCTCAGTAGCACTCTCTACATCAAGTGTTCCAAACCTTCTCTTCTCAAGCCTGACATGACACCCTCTTCTCCCACATTTTCAGTGTAGGTCATCATCTCTTATTTTACAGAGAAAATTGAAGGCCATTTCCAAATAGCTCCCTCTCCTCCCCCTCCTCCTCATCTCATATCTTTTCCATTATTTTATAATCCCCTCACATAAGTCCTTTACTATAGTTCTTGGTGAATGAGAGAATGAAAAAATGCATTTATCAACTCTTTACACTGTTCTAAGTACTATGCTAAGGACTCTGTTAAAAAGGAATCCTCTTCATCAAGGCTAACACTTCTACATACCTCCTGGATTCCAATCTCCTCCTATCTTCTCCAGCAAATTGCCACTACTATTACCTCCTTTCTCTTTTTAATCTTCTGTGGAGGAAGAACAATAGCATTTTAGAAATGTTTTATCTGACTAAAATCCTTTCTGGCAGTGTTGTGCTGACAAGATTTGTCATCTACCTCAAATAACCCTGATTAAGTAACTTGATCTTTCTACTCTGATGTAATGTCCTTGTGACCCCCAAATCTGCAACTTGGGACTTTTCCACTCTGATGTAATGTCCTTGTGACCATCAAATCTAGGAAGTGCTATGTGAGCTTAAAACATGATTGGCTAGTTACCATTCACATCCCCACCCCAGAATGGTGCTGATTTTCTGTGTTTTGTTAGAAATTAAACTAAAGCTACAGCATCAGAAATTAGGACTAATACCAGTTAGCAGTCTGCCTAAATACCCTATTAATTCTTTTTTCTTTTCAGTTTGCCTAATCACGTATTTGACCTCTACTCTGCAAACTCACTAGTTGGCAAAACACTCCTAGAAAGATTCCTTGAGACTTCATGCATCCAAGTGGCACAGTGGAGAGAGCAATGGACCTGGAGACAAAAAAAACAATTTAAAATCTCAGATATTTAATATCTGTATGACTCTGGGCAAATCAATGAGCTTCTATCTGCCTTGGTTTCCTCAACACTAAAATGGAGATAATAATAGTATTTAATTGCTAAGGTAGTTGCAAGGATCAAATGAGATAATATTTGTAAATCATTTAGCATAGTGCTTGGCAAATAGTAGGCACTTAATGAATACATGCTCCTCTCCCCTCTTCTATTGTGACTCAAATGCCTTCTTTCCCAGGTTCAGTGGTTATCTTCTCTCACTGGTGATTCTTCTTCTCACTCCATTTTGAGAAAGGGAACAAACCAGCCATCCTTCCTTTTCTAGATTTCACCACCATTCTCAAAACTACCTTTTCACCTCCCTCAATTAGAATGTCAACTCTCTGAAGGCAGGGGCTATTTTTCTTCTTGCTTGTATTTATGTCCCCACCTTCCCCCACACACACCCCTTTTTGCTCCCTCCTAAATTGGATTTTTAAGTGAGGTAAAACTGTCAGCCTCATTCTCTCTTCTAAAGTCATCAAAGACCAGTGGCAAAACAAAAGTCAAGACAACTGACAGTGGTTTGGGATGCAGTGGATCACCTTGGTATCCTTGATATTTGACCAAACTCTAAACATTCCATATCACCTGACTCTAAGTCTCCATGTTCCATGGAACAAAATGCTCTGCCTATCCCACAGTGAAAGTCTTCATATGCTTGCAGTACTCACTAACTCACCAAGGCACTAGACCAGTTGGTTGCCCTCAATCGGGTTTAGCCTGTATACAGAGGTTTGACCAGGGTGGGGCCACTGCATCTGCTACAACTTTTGGGAGCCACAGAAGAAAGCTAGTGAACACCCAAGGGGGATAAGTAACCCTAAAAAAGGCTTGGCAACTCTCACAGCAGAGGTGCTACTGCCCCAACTAGTGCCTAATAACATAGTAAATATTTAATAAATGTTTGCTCCCTTGCTGTCAAGAGGGTCAATTGCCTCCTGGTTGAGAAATTTCCTGATACCTCAATCTCTCCCTATCCATTTAGTATCTCCCTCGTTGCCTATAAACAGACCTATATCTCCCCCATTCTTTAAAAAACAAACCTCACTAGATTCCACTATGCCTGCTCATTATCATCCTATAGCCCTCCTTTCCTTTCTCATCTAAACTCTTTGAAAAAGCCATCTATACTTGTTATCTCTATTCTTTTTCCTCTC
The DNA here is from genome assembly GCF_037893015.1 of Macrotis lagotis. NCBI lineage: Eukaryota > Metazoa > Chordata > Mammalia > Peramelemorphia > Peramelidae > Macrotis > Macrotis lagotis. The sequence continues at coordinate 148,621,641 of NC_133658.1, read as the reverse complement.
ACCCTCTTCTGAACAATCTGTAATCTAGCTCCTGACTCCATCATTTAAAATACTTTCTCCAATGCTCCAGTGATGTCTTGATTACTAAATCTAATTGTCTGTTCCCAACTCTCATCCTTCTTGACCTTTCTGCATAACTTGGAATTATTGACCACTCTTTTCCACTGTATCATCTATCATCTCTGGGTTTTCATTTAATTCTTCTCTCCTGGATCTCCTACTATCTGTCTGACAACTTCTTCTCAGGATCTTTGGATAACTTTTCACCTATTAGTTTGCACTTCTGCCTCATATCTCAATGTCTCTCCTTTGCTTTCACCTCTTCCCTCTACATTAACTTATGTGATATCCTCATCAGTAAACATGGGTTCTATTAATATTACTATGTCAATGAATCCCAAGCATATATCCAGCCTTAGAATCTTCCTCCTGCACTCCATTCTTACTAAAAAAAACTATCTACTGGACATTTTGATCTGTATATATCATAAACATTTCAAACAATGTAATTTTGAGCAAAATTCATTACCTTCTCCCCAAAAACCAGTCCTTCTTCTGAACTTCCCTATTTCTTATGGCCAGGAAGGACATTACCATCTTTCTGGTCACTCAGATTGGCAACCTTGGCATCATTCTCAATTCTCACTCTTAGTCCTCCCAGATAGTTTCTATCTTCATAAAATTTTGTGATTTCAATCTATTCTTTTCACTTCTTCAGTCACCATCCCAGTTTTGGCCCTTCTCATTTCTCATGTGAACTATTACAATAATCTTCTATTTGGTCTACTGATCCCAAGTCCACCCATTTCAATTTATCCTCCATACAGCTGCCAAAATGATTTTTCTAAAGCATAGGTCTGATTTTTCACATCCCTCCCTATACACACAAACTATAAACTCTAGTGGTTCCCTCTCATCTCTAAGATAAAATATAAACTCTGCCATTTAAATCTTTTTATGACCTGACACCTTCATATCTTTCTAGTTTCTACACATCACTCCTTCCAATTATTCTCTTTTCAGTTATCCTGGTCTACTTTCAACACCATACAGAGAATATTCCATTTTCTTCTTGTTAAGTGAATTTCTCCCATGACTAGAATGCACCTTTGTTTCTTGGAATTCATGATTTCCTTCAAGACTCAGTTCATGTACATTTTCGTTCCTTTTCCTCCACACCCCATATTCTGTTACCCTCCCTCCCAAAATTATCTTGTATATATTAGGGAAATGCTTATTATATGTATAATTTATATGTTGCCTGCTTATTCAAATGTAAAAACTGTTTCACTTTTGTCTTTGTATCACCAGTTTTTAGCACAGTGCCTAGCATTAATGAAAGTTTGTTGACTATTTGCTGTTCATTTATTCAAGTGTTTACTGAACCCTGAATATATGCAAAGTTCCCTCCTAGATACTATGGAGAATATAAAACAATATATGACATGCACCAAGCCTTCAAAAAGCTCATCTATAATGTCTTTGTCCCCTAATCCTCACCATCCAACCAAATCCCACCCATTTTTCCAAACCTAATATTTTTCACATATCTTATAGGAAACCTTTCCACAATATCTTAGCCCATATAAATGTCTACTGTCCTTAAGATCCACAATAATCAAATATACATACACACACCAATATAAAGCATTATTACTCAATTTTTTCAATTACTCAAGTTTACATTAGAATCATCCTTGATTCTTCACTTATCCACAATAACCTCCTCATATCCCAAAAGTTGCCAAGCCTTCTTGATTCTACTTTCTCAAACTTCATTGTATATGTTCTCTTTGTTCCATTGACTGTAGAACCAAACTAGTTCAGTCCCTCACTACCTCTTAACGGGGCTATTGAAACAGCTTCCTAATTAGTCTCTCAAACTCTTCATTCTCCAAACCATCCCCCACATTAACTGTCAAACTCATATTCCTAAAGCACAAGTCTAACTATCACCTGCTCATAAAGTTTTAGCAATTCCCTATTTCCTCAAGCATAAAATATCAACTCCTCATCCTATTATTTAAAGTCCTTTGTAATAGGTATCCACTCTTCTTTTCTAGACTTACCTTTTTTCAATTATCTTTACTCAACTCTTTATTCCAGTCAAACTGATCTATACTTATTATTCCTGGTTTGTGATGTTTTGGGAAGGGAAAAGAAGAGAGAAAAAAGAAAAGAGAAGAAAACAGAAGGGAAGGGAAGAAAAGGTGCCAAATATATATGTATATGGATAGATAGATAGCAAGATCATTAGATAGATAGGTGATAGCTAAATAGTTAGATGATAGCTAGATAGCTAGATGATAGATAGCTAGAGATCTAGATGATAGAGAGAGAATGATAGAGAGATAGATAGATAGATAGATAGATAGATAGATAGATAGATGATAGATAGATAGATGATAGATAGATAGATAGATAGATAGATAGATAGATAGATAGATAGATAGATAGTCTGTCTCCTATGTCTGGAATGCTCTCTCTCCCTTCTGTCATTAAACTTCCTATTTTCCTTCAAGTTCTGTTTCTTTTTTTAAAATATAAAATATATATATATATATATTCTTAAAAGCCTCATTATTTACTTTGTGACTATCCTAATTTATAACCAACTCCAAGATTTAAAAAACAACAAACATTCACCACCAATAGAACACTTAAAGTAATGTTGATAGCTTTATCCTTAAGCTCTTTTATTTACAAAGTCAGCAGTTCTTCCTAGTCTTCATTTTTCTTTTTCATGTCAATCATAAGATTTCCATCTAGTTTCTCAAATTTGCTTACTCTTTAGCAGGTAACCAAAATAAATGAGAATGTTGAATATATCTAAACTTTAAAAATCCTTAATATCTTCTTTGTTTATTTGGGGGTTTCTCAGTTTTCTCATAGAGAAAAAAAAATTTAGTCATAACTCAACCTTATATATGATCCACCTGCCACTTGTACAACACAATTCTGGATAGTAAAATTTGGTGTATGTTGTCTTAATTCCTATTGCATAAGGAGGAAGAAGTCATCAAGAAAATAATTTGTAGAACACCTTGAAAATCCATGCTTTGCCTTCAAAGTTCAATTATTATCTTTCATTCACTGTTCAATCCATTTCATTATCTGATCTAAATTACTCTCTAGTTCTTCTGGTACATTGCTTGGCAGCTTGTGCACGATTTCATGCTTGTAGGAGGCCATGGCTTCTTCATAAAGAATTTGGAAAATTTCACACTGTATATTGTCCTGTAGTTTCTTTACACTGTATCCCCTCTTTTCAAGTCTTGAATATAACACAGAATTATCTGTTTGAAGCACAAAAACTATATGAAACCATCGTTCAGAAAAGAAGTCACAGCCATGGTAATCAACAATAATTCCACCTTCGGTCATTTTATTTTCTAACTCATCAACTACTCTGTCTTCATCCAAAATAGGACATTCGTATTCTTCATCAAAGCCATCATATAACTGTCCTTCTTGTGCTAAATCGCCCACATTAATGTATGTCAGCCCTGTTCTTGATGCAAGTTCTTTGCCTAGTGTGGTCTTTCCAACCCCTGGTGTACCCGTGAGCAGGATGTTGGGCAGCCTCATGGCGGCTGCGGCGCCAACTCCGCCCTGGCACCAGCCCTCCGTGAGGGAGCGGCCTCAAGTTCTATTTCTTACAGGAGGTCCTTCCTGATTCCTCAGTCAATTATTTTAATTTTTATTTATTTAAGGCAATGGAATTGAATGACTTGCCCAAGGTCACACAGCTAGACAATTATTAAATGTCTGAGGTCGAATTTGCATTCAGGTCCTCCTAACTCCAGGGCTGATGCTCTATCCACTGTGCCACCTAGCTGCCCCCCACTCAGTCAATTATGATTAACTTATCTCCAACTTTTGTGTAGTTACTTTGTATAAATCTGATTTTGTCTTTATATTCCCAGCTCTTATCTGACATTCAGTTGGTACTTAATAAATGTTTTTTGAATGAACAAATGAAAGTGTTCAATGACATAGTGAAGTGTGACTAAGAGCCTCTAAGTACTAAGGTACTAGGGTGATAACTGCATTATTTTTCTTCCATACATCCCTTATAGTACAGAGCAATATGAATATACAGTAAATTCACAATAACTAATTAATGCCTTGATTTAAATCCCTCCTAGACTAACCAACCTCCAATTCCCCTGGTATCCTTGTAATCATAAAGAAGTCTCTTCCTATCTAGATCTCTTCTACAAAGGCTCTGTCAAACACTTCAGAATACCTAATTATATACTCTCAGGTATACAGAAATGAAGCCAGTCCAAAAGCTTTCACTTTTCTGTTCCACCTAGGCTTGTTTTCCCTTTGCCAAGACCCAGCCTTTCTTTGCACTACCTTATTCAGGGATCAGTCCTGTCTAAAAGGCAGCAGCTCACCCAGAACTGCTCTAGTCTACTATGCCATGTTTGCCTGCCAGTTGGCAGTGACTCTGTCGCCCTCTCTGCCCTTATCTGTCTCCTCCAAGTAAGGCAGGTGGCAGAAACCTGGCCCTAGGGAGAGCGCATGTAGAGCCCAGTCACCCCTTGTTGCCAGAAAGCCCCAGGTGATTTTCCCCAATAGGTACAATGAAAAGTGACAAACACAAGCAGCTTCAGAGTTACTGGGTCCTTGAGATCACCAAGGCTCTTCAAAAAGAATAAGAGTCTATTTCCTCTTCTGATTTAAATCAAGGGTCCTTACTTTTGTATAAAAATGTCTGGTCCTAGGAGTGGACCTATCTCTCTTCAAAACAGATCCAACCCAAGATACATTGGAAGTATTCTTCCATCTCCCTCTAAAACACAAAGTGTGGTTGAAAACAAGGACTCTTTTAAAGAAAATTGGAAAGAGTGAAACTAAGATTACTAGACTGACAGATCAGGAAAATGCTTTAGACACTTCATCAGGACTTTTGACAAAGTATCCCATGTTATCCTTGTATACATGAGGGAGAAATGTGGACTAGATTATTGTATTATTTAGCATAATGTTTAAATGATAAGACATAAAGTGAGACTAAAGGATTGATGTCAATGCAGAGTGAAGCCATTTTATCAATGGCTTTGCTGAAGACATAAAAGGCATGCTTATACAATTAGAAAAATTACAGGAAAAAAAGATTTAAAAAGGCAAATACCCCAATTTTTTTTAAAAATGGAGATATTTCGGGCTACAAAATATTGGCTGGTGAGTTTGACTTGAATTTCTAAGAAAAATTCTGGAATGAGTTTGTAAAGAGATAGTTGATGAACAATTGGAAAGAAAGGTGGTAAAAAATAATAATGATTTCATCCAAAATAGATAAAGTCAGACTCATCTATTTCTTTTTATCATAGAATTATTCAGGGGTGGCTAGGTGGCGCAGTGGATAAAGCACCAGCCCTGGAGTCAGGAGTACCTGGGTTCAAATCTGGTCTCAGACACTTAATAATTACCTAGCTATGTGGCCTTGGGCAAGCTACTTAACCCCATTTGCCTTGCAAAAACCTAAAAAAAAAGATGAAATCCAATATGGATAAATGTAAAAGCCTTATATTTATGGGTACAAAAAATCAATTTCATATGTACAAAGTGGGGGAAATGATTATAAAAATCTAGGACTTTTCATGAACTATAACCTCAATTTGAATTTGCAATGTTATTTTATAAATAAAAAAATGCTATTTTAAGATACATTAAGAGAGTCATAACTTCAGAAACAGATTGAATCCTCATCAGAGTTTATCTTAAATATTGTGTGATGTTCTGGAGACTACAGCTTAATAAGAATATTTATAAATTAAAGAGTGTTCAGCCAAGAGCAAATAAGATAATAATAATAATAATAGTAATAATAATATAAGTAGCAATTAAGTAGTGCTTTATGGTTCACTAAAGGCTTTACAAATATTATCTCATTTTATGCTCACAATAACCCAGGAAAGTAGGTGCTATTCTCTTCCCATTTTACAGCTGAGAAAATTGGGGCAGATAAAATTTGACTTACTCAGAACTACAATATGCCTGAAGTCAGATTGAAGGACCTTAAGACTGTATTATTTGAGGACCAATTGAAGAAAATATAGAGATTTAGCTGAAAGAGAAGTTTCAAGTATTTTAAGGATCATCATGAGGAAGAAGCATCATATTTGGTTTGGTTTGGCCCCAGACAAAAAGAAACCTTCTAATGGATAGAAACGGCACTAAAACAAGTTTAGACCTAAAATCAGGAAAAACTTTCTAACAATTAGAACTGTCCACAATTGGAATAGGCTTTCTGAAGTTCAAAGCTATAGCTTAGGGGTATGCCACAGTTAGGAAAAGTCCTTTGGATGGTGACTAGGCATAGAAGATTGAACAGGAGTGTTTAGATGGGAAGGAGGACTCAGAGGGAGCAAAGACCTGAAAAATCAGAAGAGAATGACTTAATGTCTAAAGAGGTTAAAAAAATTAAGGATTGATGAAAGAGCATCAAATTTGGAAATCAGAGATCCTTGATTAAGATCATTTGCAGAGATCATTTTCAGTTGTGTAGTGAGATGGGAGACAGTTCACAAAGAGTTAAGAAGAGAATGAGAAGAGAAGATGTAGAGATAACAAGTGTAGACTAATTTTCCTAAGAATCTCCTATCTTTCTAGTCTTCTTATGTTCTATTTACCTCAATCATACTGTGATCCAGTTACATAGACACACCTGCTATTCCACAAACACAAAACTCAATCTCACATCTTTATCATTTTTTACATATTGTTCCCCATACCAGCAATATTTTCCCTACCACCTTCCAACTCTTAGAACCCCTGATTTCCTTTAACTCGACCCAGTTGCCACCTTCTCCACATGACCTTTTCAAGTGCCCTTACCTGAATGTGACATTTCCATTAAGATTACCCTTCATTGACTTCATATTTATTCTGTGTGTTCTGATTTGTTTGTGTTGTCATTCTCATTAAAATGAGAGTTCTTTAAGGCTCAGGACTATTGTTTTGCTTTGTTTTGTTTTAATTTTCCTTTATTTCTATCCTCAGCCTTTAGCACAAGACCTATCACATAGGAGGTCTTAATAAATGTTTGTTGATTGATTGACCAAGAAAAGAAGATATATGTAATGCTATCTAGAGAAAATAGGAAATTCTGATTTAGCATTTTTTGTAAAATGTGAGGTTAGTGACATTTTATTTAAAAAACACATACTTTGGGGCAGCTAGGTGGTGTAGTGGATAAAGCACCGGCCTTGGAGTCAGGAATACCTGGGTTCAAATCCAGTCTCAGATACGTAATAATTACCTAGTTGTGTGGCCTTGGGCAAGCCACTTAACCCTATTTGCCTTGCAAAAACCTAAAAAAAACACATACTTTTCTTTTCTTCTTTTTCCTAGCTTTCTTCATCTCTTCTTTTTTCTTTTTGTAATAAACTGCAAGTTCAAAATGATTTTATAATCCTACAAAGAATAGGGGAGAAATGTCTTAATCATTTTAAAACACTTTGTCCAAGAAAAACTTATAGAGGAGGAGGAAGAAAAAGAAGAAAAAGAAAGAAGAAGGAAGAGGAGATGAAGAAAGCTAGCATTTATATAGTGTCTACATGTGCTAGACACTATGCTAAGCACTTTACAGACATTATTTCATTTGGCCTTCACAACAACTTTGGGAGGTAAGTGCTACTATGATCCTCATTTTACAGTTGAGGAAACTGAGGCAAAGAGAGACTAAGTAACTTGACCACAGAACATACCTACTGAGTGTCTGAGTCTGGATTTGAATTCATGTCTTCTGAACTCTAGGCACACTCCTCTATTCACTGGGCCATCCAAATGCCTAGGCAGTGCAAATATGCTCATATTATGACTGAATAAACTTATATTATGAGGTTAAGTAACTAATATATCATTACAGGTAGTAAATGTTGGAGCTGGCAGTGAATGGGCTCCTAAGGTGCAGTAATAGAAGCATAATGTCTAGAACTAAGGAGGTAATAATCCAGTGATGTGCTGGTAAATGTTTAACAACTGCCTCTCTAGAAAATATATATATACATATATATGTATATATATATATACATATCCACAACTTATTTTTAAATTTAATCTACATTATTAATTCTCCATCAATATGAATTACATATTCTTCATCACTTTCTTCTCCCTAAGCAATCAACAAAATAAGAATCCCTATTTGTAGTGTTGGCTATTCCCAAGTTATAAATTCTCACACTATAACAATTGACTCTCATTAACAGACTTGAACTGGCTCCAGGAAACTGTGATAGTCCCATTTTACCTGCTATTATCAGATCATATTTGAAATATTGGATTAAGTTCTGGATGCCACATTACAGCTATGTCATTTACAAAATGGAATATGGTTAGAGAAAAGAAACCCAAATGATGAGGGGAACTTTTCCATATATTCAGCAAATAAAGAAACTATGGGTGTTTATTCTGGAGAAGGGAAGACTTAGAGGAACCATAGAAGCTGTCTTAAAATATCTGAGTGCTATCTTAAATAGAAAAAGAATTCAATTTACATTGCTTGGGGGGCCACTAGGTGGCAGTGAATAGAGCACTGGCCCTGGAGTCAGGAATACTGAGTTCAAATTCAGCCTCAGACACTTAATAATAACTTAGCTGTGTGGCCTTGGGCAAGCCACTTAACCCCATTGCCTTGCAAAAACCTAAATATATATATATATATATATATATATATATATATATATATATATATATATATATATATATATATATATATGTATTGCTTGACCCAAAAGAGGACACTGGGAAAGATGAGAAATATTTGATAAGAAAAAACTTCCTAACATATAAAGCTATCTGAAGTAGTAAGATCCTCACTGAGAAATACTGAATATTCTGTTACTAGAGAGATTCAAGTAGAGTTATCCCTTCCTCAAGGGCTGTGCCACCCTCTGATCTGGAAAATCCACATAAAATTTTTTGACTATCTGGTCATATCAGAGAGGAAGGCTGAAATATGGCATTAAAAGATAAAATATGTTGATATTATATAATACTAAACATATAGTTTGTGCATTTCTGAGTTTTTAAACTTTTTCTATGTCATCTGCTGACCTTTACATGTCATGTGGTTTCACAAAACTCCCTCAAAAATTCCTATTTAAATTTCTCACAATTCTCAATGGGGAAAGTTGCAATGTGGAAAGGATAAAGACTACAAGTGGCCACATGCTAACAATGTTATTAGATAAGATTCCTGTTCAAGGAAGAGTTGGGATACATACTCTCTGAGATTCCTTCCACCTTTGAAATTCTGTGATGTCTGTGGCAGCAATGATAGAAAAGCTGAACACCAGAGAGGAGTATCAAGAGAAGTATTTGTCACCTCCTTTAAAGAAGTGGTCAAAGATTAGCAGTATGCTCTTTCCCGAGTGGATGAAAATGACAGAATGCCAGTTAGAAAAGACCTCATGGGTCATCTAGTATAGTATCCCCAATGGTTGGTCTTCTGGACTGTTTGAAAAGTGACAGGAAACCTACTGAACATTTATGAGGTTTTGTTATCAATGCATATATTAACTATGATAATGGAAAAAGAAACACATTTGCAAGATTTAAGAATTTAGGTCAATTCAACAATTAATCATGACTCAAGGAAACTGATAATGAAGCATGCTGCCCACATCTAAGCAGAGAGGTAATGGACTAGAGATAGAGAATAGCCATGCATTTTTTAGTCATGACCAATGGGCTCATTTGTTTTTCTTGACTCTACTTACAAGAAAAGGCTTCTTTTCAGGGTCAGGCACAGATTAATGAATTGTGATTGTGATTTTAAAAAGAAAAAGTAGAAATGATATCCATGATAACTACAAAAATACATAAAACAGAAAGAAGTTCATAAATGGATCCCATGCATCATAGTTTTGCTACTACCATGTTAAATATTTTAAAGCCATTTAAAATATGTATAAAAACTTTTTTTCTACTTTTCTATGTATATTGGAATGTTCATCAGAATATTGAACAAAGAGAATGGAGTTTCAGGAAGAAATATGGTCAGGCTCCCACTCACACAGATCTAGGAAATGTACTATATCTTGAAAAATCCAAGGAAAGAAATATGAGTCATTTTTCCATTCCAGGTCTAAAAAAGGAAACAAACAGCAAAATTTGTGGACACTTGGAATTTAGTTTACCCACAGATGGTCCCACAAAGCATTCTAACACAGAAAGGCTGTGCACCAGGGGAAGAAGAGAACCCAAATCCATAGAAAAGATTGACCTTTTGTGAAGTTCAGGAATGGGTACTAAGTGGCAGCTCTAACTTACTATCCAGTTCTGGATCATAAATCCAGAGAAGACAGGAAAGGAAACCTTCCCCTAGAAGTGGTATTCCAGAGTAATAAGGAATGTTCATAAGCCCTAGTCCATGTAATGAGCAAGAAATAAATTCAGAAACAATCAAGGTGCATCATGGATGGCCATTGGTGTGGAGTGGGATCTCAATTTTGATCTCTAATCCAGTCTAAAGCTGCAGAGGAATAAAAAATAAAGGCAGGAATCCCAGACCAAAGAGGAGCCTAACATTATACCCCTCTGAACTCCAGTTGGTTGATAGTGGCTGAGTTCAGGGGTGGCTAGGTGGTGCAGTGGATAAAGCACTGGCCATGGCGTCAGGAGTACCTGGGTTCAAGTCCAGTCTCAGACATTTAATAATTACCTAGCTGTGTGGCCTTGGGCAAGCCACTTACCCCATTTGCCATTCTCCAAGTTCATTAATTAAAAAAAAGAATTGATAGTGGCTGAGTTCAACAGCAATCTATTGGAACACTATCCAGGGCAAGCTCACAGGTATGTTGCTCAAATCTAAACCTACCTTAGAAAAATGAAGCACTCTGACCAAGAGAGAACAATGCAATACTGAGACCTGTACCAGATCACTCTGGAAGCAACAAAAGCTGGCATGTACCAGCCTGAACTGTCTCTGAGATACTAGCATAACTCAATCTTAAATGTCCCAAGAAAGAAGCAGAAAATCCTAAGAAGACACAAGTTCAGACCAAATATCCCACTGTACAGACAAAGCACTGGCTCTAACATAAAGTCTTAACTTATAAAGTAGGTTGGAAGAATAATTAAACAAACAAAACAAGAGAATCTTGACAGAAAAAGCTATTGTGGTAACAGCAAGATACAAAACTAGAAGCAGAGAAATACTCTAAAATACCTATAAGCAAAAGCTCAAAGAAGAACATACCTTTGGCAAATGTTCAATTATAATTCCGAGAAGAATTGAAGTAAGAGATTTTTTTAAGATTTTAAATGTCTTGCAAATCAAATGAAGGGAATAGAAAAAAATGCAAAAACAATAAAAACAAAAGATATGGAAATTAAGTTAACTGGTTGGCATAAAGAGCTACAAAAGCTTATTCAAGCAATAAATCCCTGAACACTAGAAAGGGCCAAATAGAAGATAACAACTTCATGTGACAACAAGAAATGTTAAAATAAAGTTAAAGGATTGAAAAATTGAAGAAAATGTAAAGTGTGTTTTGACAAAAATAATTGAATGTGAAAATAGATTGGGGAGAAATATTTAAGAGTGACTGGACTATCTGAAAGTCATAATAGGAACAACAAGCAACAAAACAAAGCCTTAATCATCATATTTTAAGAAATCACCAAAGAAAATTGCCTAGATCTCTTAAAAAAGGAAAATGAGAATAAAAAGAATACACTAATCACCTTCTTAAAGAAACTCCAAAATGAGTGTTTCTAGAAATGCTATGTTCAAAATCCAGAATTTTCAAATCTAAGAAAAATTAGTACCAGCAGTCAGAAAGAATTTAAGTATCAAAGAACCCCAGTCAAGATCACACAGGATTTAATAACACTACTATAAGGAGAAGAGAAGTTGGAATATAATATTCTAGAAAGCAAAAAGGTATAGGATTAAAATCAAAACTAACTTACCCAGAAAAAAATAATGGAAATTCCTCTAAAAAGAAAAATAAACTTTTAATTGATAAAGGAATCCCAGGCATTTCTGATGAAAAAAAAATTAGACCTGGGATGAAGTTTTGAAGTGCCAACACAGGAGTCAAGAGAAGAATAAAAAGATAAATATAAACAAGTAATCAGAGGGACAGGAATTCAGGGAAGCCTGGAGGGATTTGCATGAACTGATGCTGAGCGAGATGAGCAGAACCAGCAGAACCACCCTAACAGCAACATGGGGGTGATGGTCAACCTTGATGAACTTGTTCGTTCCATCAGTGCAACAACCAGGGACAATTTTGGGCTGTCTGCAATGAAAAATACCATCTGTATCCAGATAAAGAGCCATGGAGTTTGAACAAAGTTCAAGGACTATTCCCTTTAATTTAAGAAAAAAAACAGATTATCTTATTGTCTGATCTTGTTATCTCTTATACTTTTTGTTTCTTCCTTAAGGATGTGATTTCTCTCTCATCACATTCAATTTGGATCAATGTGCAACATGGAAACAAAATAAAAACTGACAGATTGTTTTCTGGGGGGGGGAGTAAAATTGGGAGAAAAATTGTAAAACTCAAATAAAATCTTTAAAAATAAAAAAAAGAAGGGGGTGGCTAGGTGGTGCAGTGGATAAAGCACCAGCCCTGGAGACAGGAGTACCTAGGGTTCAAATCCAGTCTCAGACACTTAATAATTACCTAGCTGTGTGGCCTTGGGCAAGCCACTTAACCCCATTTGCCTTGCAAAAACCTTAAAAAAATAAAAAGAAAGAAAGAAAGAAAGAAAGAAAGAAAGAAAGAAAGAAAGAAAGAAAGAAAGAAAGAAAGAAAGAAAGAATAAAAAAACAAGTAATCATAAGAAATTAAACTAGGATAAACTATTTGCAATCTAATGTGATGAAATGATTCTTGTGTCTCCTCAGAATCCTACCATTTTCAGGTATCAAAAAGGAAATCTAATCAGAAGGTCTGGAAGTAATTTGTTATATATTGATGTTCTTTTTTTAAAGAATGGAAATGGAGAGAATTGGGGATACAGGGAAGAGAAAGAGGAGAGGAAGGAATAGAAAATTATCTCATAATTGGGGAGCAAAAATAGATGTATCTGCATACAAAGAGGAAAGGGTGAGAGGAACATGTAACACTTAAATTTCACCAGCTTATGAACAAAGGAGAAGATGATAGACACCCATTCAGATGAGTAGAGAAATACAGTCCACTTATTAGGGAATTATGAGAGAAAGAAGAAAAGGGGGAAAGAGGAGTATAAGGGGGAAGGGCAAATTAAGGGAGGAAGATATCTGAAGAAAAACAAACCTTAAAAGTTTATAAAAATATTTACAGCAACTTTGTGTGGTAGTAAAGAATGGGAAACTGAAGGAATGTCCATCATTTGGGGAGTAACTGAATATAGCATTGCAGGAAATGATGAAGCTTAGAAAGACAAGTATGAACTGATGAAGTAAAATGAGCAGAACCAGAATAATTTGTATTATAACATCAAGATCATAAAGACAAGTAACTTTAAAAGTCTTAAGAACATTTATTTATTCAATGATAAACCACAATTCCAGATGATTATGAAATGTTACCTACCTCCTAATAGAAGATGGACTCAATACAAATTGAGAAATATTTTCTAGACATCTCTAAAGCAATCTTCTTGGCTATACATATTTGTAACAAGGATTTTAATTTTCCTTCTTTCTCAGTAATGTATGTGGAAGATAGGAAGAGAAGGCAGATTTTTCATTTATTTTTTAAAATATAATTTAATTTTAATATTTTCAAATGCACTGATGTTTGTCAATTCAGAATTTTTAAAAATTTAAGCTGTAATTGTTAAGACCTTCTTTAGAATGAACCCAAAATCTGCCTGTCTTTATTTCCCATTCACTGATCCTAATTCTGGTTCATGGAATCAAGAAAAACGAGGTTTCTCCCTCTTCCATATTACAGGCTCTCAGACACTTGAAGGTAGCTATAGAATGTTCTACCTGAGGCTTCTTTTATCCAGATTAGGTTACCTTGATTCCTTTCAAAGCTGCTAAAACCTAAAATTCAATTTACATGTAAATTAAAAAACAGAGACAAATTCCCAAATAAAAATTTTAAAAGACCTCTCAGCTTCACACCTATATACATGAATACATACAAGACACTATGTCTAAATAATATTAATAATATTTTTCAGTTAATGTCATCCTGTACAAAGTTCACAGAGAGAGAGAGAGAGAGAGAGAGAGAGAGAGTAAATTGGTCCAGTCACCATGTTCCCTACCTATAAAACATAAAAATCACAGAATTCTATATGTAAAATTGAAGGGACCTTTCATCTAGTCTAATTCCCTAAATTTACAGATGAGGAAACTGAAGCCTGAGAAGATTAATTAATCAACCCAAGGTCACTCAGAAAAGTAAGCATCAGAGATAGGATTTGAACTTAGGTCCTCAGCTCCAGAAGCAATACTCTTTTCACAGTTACACTTTATCTCAGATGTCTTCAAAGTCTACTGAAATCCAATCCAATCCAATTCAACAAACCTTAAATGTCACCTAGGCAATGCATTAAACCCTGGAGACATAAAGACAAAAATGATATCACACCTTGTCATGACACTTGTTCAACACGCACTAAGTAATATCAATATGAAGTTACTGACACATAATAAATATAATTAACAAGCAAACTATAAACCTATTAGGAAGTACTTGGGAAGACTATGGGTTAGGGAAACTTTTCCAGGCTTCAGCTAAGCAAGAAAAATGCAAAATTTTTCCAAGTGGAAACCAATTTTTTTTCCTCCTTTCTACCTCATCAAAGTCAACAATTGTGATGGTTTTGAATGTCCCTGAACATAGCTTCACATTTGGACAGAGCAGATCCCCAAGATGTGAATAGTCTCCTTTCTATCTACAAGCCATGACATGCATATGTTCATGTTGTTCAACAATAGGCTAATGACCAGAATTAGCCTGGAGTCCTGGCTAATATTTAATGTCAACCAAAATGAGAAAACCTTCCCTTTTTCAAAATGGGAAAAACTTTAATTTACTGGCACAATTAGCAAAAATACAATCATTAAGTCAAAATGGTTGTTTTTCTGATGTTTTCATTTATACTTCCCATTAACCAATTCCCCAGGCTAACGTTAGATGGTGGACTGCTATGGAACATTATGGAATAGAAACACAAATACTCTATAAGCCAAGATATAGACTTCGAATTTATTTTCAGTGCTCCTGCCAATTTCTCATCCTATAATACAGAAGAGTTCTCAGGTCAGTCCTCAATAGATTCCCCAATGATCAACCTTGCATTTTCCAGATTTAAAAAAAAGTATTAAAATGTATTGGTCAGTTTATAGACAGTGTTCATAACAATATGATAGGTGTACCTATCTAAATTCATACTGTATACATATTTTAAGCAAAGTTAAGAATATATCAACAATCTGGGTAAAAAGGAACATAACTTCACTTAACCCCATTACCTTGCAAAAACCAGAGGGAAAAAAAGAGGGAAAAAAACATACCTTCTGTTATGGACAAGTGGTATTAGCCTGGGTGGAATCCTGACCCTGGTCACTTGAACCCCTCAGGATGTGATTAGTGAGGAAGTGAACTCATCCAGTAACTTTTGGAAAAAATGGGAAGTAGACTGTCTTTGGGATATTTCCCTTGTCTGATATTTTTTAACCCCTTGTAGTTCCTTTTGTTCTCATCACCATTTCATCCTTACACGGCTCTACTGTAGTGCTCCATCACTTCTGTCACAGACAAAAGATCTCTGAGAAATAACAGATTTCTTTTTTTTCCAAAAGATTTGCATTTTCAAAGAAAATTACAGAGAAAGACAGTGCTTAACCTCAAGGACTGAATCTCAAAGGATGGTTTTTCTAGACCTTGACAAGGAGATATTTGAGAGTTAAGAACACCTCTTTTTCTAAGGAAGCATGTTATCTCTTACTGAGATATGACAAGGGCAGATGGCTGGTTCAAAATGAAATGCTTTCTTTTCACCCCAAAGTATCTCAGTGCCAGACTGTTCCCCTCCCTCAGTTCCCTCCCACTGTCATCTCCCACCTGGCCAAATGGCTCACCTCCTGTAAACTATTCTTTCAAGCCAGGTGCATGCTCTTTGGACATCATAGATGATTTAGGTCCGCCTCAGAGAGCTGCTACACTAATTGGCCTAGGCAGTCTACCACCTGTGGCCTAAACCTATTCCATTTATTTCCCCCTACTTTTGAACCCTGTCATTTTCAAAGCAGATTCCAAATAACCTGCAAGACTTAGTGGAGAGGACTTTGGAGAGCTCCTTTACTGTTTCCTCCTTCCCAAAGTCAAGTCCCAACTCTCATCACCTATAGTCTCTTGAAATCCAACTGGGACCTTGCTTGGAATAGATTCATATCCTCTCACCCACATCCCCACTCCCCTGCCTATTCCATACCTCTTTCTTCTGCATTTATAATAATTTCCATCTGAAAAGGGATTTTTTTTTAAAACCGAACAACTCCCTAGTTGGAAACACTGTGGATTGTAACTATAGTGATGCATCAATCACATCTCAGTAATTGCACAGCACAAGGTTTCCTGTTAGGGCCGAGCTACCTGCCAGAAAATGGCAGCAATCAGACTATTGGCAGCAGACAATCAGGCATCATTTGTAATTCTTTATAGCTGCATGTTTCTCCCTTCCCAGGAATTGGATGCTAATCAATCCGTTGTCGTGGCAACCCAGGATCTGCACAGCTATCAATATGGGGAGGAAAGGGGGGAAATGATGGAGGAGTTGAATGCTTTGGGCTGGAGGGAAGAGATGCCAGGTGAGCAAGCTTAGTGCCAGTACTCAGAAGGCAACAAAGAACAGGAGCCCTAAGACCTGGAGGGTAAGCAGCAGGGAATCAATGGTCCTTTAATTCACAATTGTGCCTAGGGGAGGGCCATGGTCCTTAGCTGCACTGCACAGAGAGAAAGGAGAAATCCTAAGGCTTTTGTGGACTTGGTCATCCTACTGACACTGCACTAGCATGCCTTTTTTACAATTATATAACCCCAGAAAACTTTTGACTTATCCTTGTCTATATTCAATTTAATAAGATTTATTAAATGATTGTTAGTAGGTTCTGAAAATATAAGAACAAACATGAAAAGAGCACTTCCCACAAGGAGTTTACAATCTATGAAGGCATGGTGCAGGGCATGTACACAAATAGGAAACTATAAAATAGACATCAAATCAAAGTATTTGGAGAGGGATCCCAAAAGGCCTTGAGTAGAAGGCAGCACTTGAGCAAGCTATGAATGAAGATAAGAAGGGAAAAGGGAGAGTTTCAAACATGGAGGATCATTTGTTCCAAGATTGGAATGGGAAGGATGGAATGCCTTTCATGAGCAACAGCAATTCATTGAGGGTTCACTATATGCCCAAGAAGTTCAATGAAAATTTAAGAGAAGGTCTCTATAATTCTTTGGATTGTGTAAACTTTTAATAAAATTTTGCTGAATCAAGTGTTGAACTGAAATGAACCAAATGGAATAGAACTGAATTGAAATTAAAGTCAAATAATTGACCTCACAGAGCTTACAGTGTAGGTGAAGAGTCACAACAATGTGTAATGATATTTTACATTGATTACTTTCTCTTCATGTAAATAAGCACCAGATGTGTCACTATAAAAGTTTTTAAAAGGAAGAGTAATTTCTAGCTGGAATGGCCAAGGAAGGCTTTGGGAAGGAGATGGAATTTGTACTGAGGTTTGATGAATAGGCATCATTGTGAAGTTAGAGTTGTAGAGAGGGTATTGCAATTGGCATAAACAAAAATTGAGAAGTGGGAAAGAGGACAAAACTGAAGATACAGTTGGATAGATTGGAACCAGTTTGGGGAGGATCTCAAATTCCAGACATATAATCCAAGGAAAAAAGATAATATCAAAACCATTTGTTTTGGGCTTTTGTACAAACTTGTACAAACAAGACACAACCATTAGGTTGTGAGCTCCTCAAGAAAATGCTTTTTGTATCCCCGTTGCTTAGTACAGTATCTGGTAGGTGCTTGACATTTACTGATTGATATTGATTGAAAGTCCCAGTCTCTCATTGTTCTAGCTGCAATCTAGGCTGCCCCAAACAAAGTTCTAAGTAGATGATCCATTAGTTGAGAATCTGCCTTGGCTCATATCACCATCATAAATGGTTAGTCAGCCTCTCCACATTGTAGTTCTATCCTCTCATACCCACTCCCTTCCATCAGGCCTTAAACTAGCAAAAATAAAACCCACAAAAGTAATTCCCCACTCAGTTCCTTTTTCTACCATCATTCCAATATGGCCTGTAATCTAAAACAGCAGTAAGATTTTTTTTCTAAACCTGCAAAAATACTGAAATGCTAAAAACAAGTGACACTTGAAGAGCAATGACTGTGAGTCAAGTTAATTAATTTATCAAATTAATTGACCAAACTGTTCTAATTAAACTAATTGCCTACTTGAACCATATGTTTAACCCCCAAACTTTCTGATCTCCTATTATAAACACATATGTCACCTAGTCACCCAAATAATTATATATACATATATGTGCATATATGTATGCATACACATATATATATGAATTATCTTTTCTAACAAAACACTCTTAAAAATTTTACAAACTGGAGGGAACTTCCAAGGTAGTCTAAAGAGAGGTAGGTGGCATATTAGACTGTTAAACTTGGCGTCAAGAGGGCTTGAGTTCAAATTCTATCTCAAGTCACTTAAATGTTCTCAGTCTCAATTTTCTCATCTACAAAATGGGAAAAAATCTTAGCATCTATCTCACAGGGTTATTGTGAAACTATAATAAGATATTATACACATGCACATAAATACTTCACAAAACAAAGTACCATCAAATACTAGCTATTATCACTATTGAGGTATCGCTTTCAAAAAATGTTTTCATCTACTCCCACCAACAATTCTCTCCTAAAGGGTTCTATTCATTATATATCCTTCCTTGACCTTAGATGCACAGTTCTACTGACTGCAGGCTACAGTGCAGAACTGAAGCCTAAGTCCTAAAATACCAGGGCAAAGCTATGAATCTCTAGTCTGAATGCAAGAAGAATGACATGTTTCCTAGTAATGATCACTCATATGTATGGTACTATAGGTACTTTATGAATATAATGTGATATATCTATATTCTCATTATCTATCTATCTATCTATATATATATATATGTATACATATATATGATATCTAGTTGGTATAATGGATAAAGCACTGAATGTAGAGTCAAGAAGGCTTGAGTTTAGTTTTATATGATGTATATACATATAATATATATATATGTATGTATATGCCCATACATAAATATGTGTATATATATATATATATATATATATATATATGTGTGTGCATAGATATAGATATAAAGATATTGATATATAACTCAAACCCTCTGGCACATATATACATATGAATGTGAACATTTATAAATTTGTATGTGTATATGTATGTATACATATACAAACACTTTGGGCAACTACATGGTACAATGGATAAAGTACAGGGCCTAGAATTAGGAAGACTTCATGTGTTCAGATTCAGTCTCAAACATCACAAAGAATAAGACACAACTGAAAAACAACTGAGTTAAAACAACATATAGTTTCTATGTATATATTTATAATATATATTCATGCATAAATCATCTCATCCATCCATTCAGTTGTTATCTTGCCAAGTATATTTCCCTAATCTAACATGCATGTACCCCCATCATTTCATTCACACACTCAAAGTCCTTGTTCAGTTTTTAACACTTCTCTTCTAGATTACTGCCACAGACTCCTATTTAAAATCCCTTCTCTTAGCCTTTTTCCCCTCCCTCTCCAATCCAACCTCCAAACAACTACCAAAACAATTTTGATAAAGAAAGAACCCATTGGGGCAGCTAGGTGGCATAGTGGATGAAGCACTGGCCCTGGAGTCAGGAGTACCTGGGTTCAAATCCGGTCTCAGACACTTAATAATTACCTAGCTGTGTGGCCTTGAGCAAGTCACTTAACCCCGTTTGCCTTGCAAAAACCTTAAAAAAAAGTGAAAATATTAGGGGTGGCTAGGTGGTGCAGTGGATAAAGCACCAGCTTTGGAGTCAGGAGTACCTGGGTTCAAATCCAGTCACAGACATTTAATAACTACCTAGTTGTGTGGCCTTGGGCAAGCCACAACCCCATTTGCCTTACAAAAAAAAAAAAAAAAAAGAACCTATTATCTCCTGGATAAAATAGAAATAAAATTTAAAACGTTTCACAGTTTGGTCTCCGCCTACCTTTACTGACATTTCACATTCTATTCTTCAGATACTCTATGTTCCAGGTCAGCTGATTCACTTTGCAACTGTTGGAACTCAATCACATCTTTCCACAATGTATCTTTGCATACATTGTTCCTCATTCCCTTGAACTTTGTGAATTCCCAGATTCCTTCAAGGCTCATTTCATGGGTGTAGACTTTCCTGATAATACCCCTTTTATTGTTACTAATTTTATTTTCCTTTCTTGATCCCACTATTTGTTCATGCTCTCTCCCTTTATCTGCTTCTATGCTCATTGAATATAAGCTTCTTGAAGGCAAGATCTGTTTCACACTGTTGTTGTTGTGTTCTAGAGTCTTACATACTACTTAGCATGTGCAGTTGGTGCTTAATAAATGCTTTTTTTACTTGACTTGGGCCTCTCACAATAGCCCTTAACAAAGTGATACATATTTTATTTTTATTTCTTTGTTTATTTTATTTATTTACTTCTTTTCATATCAATTAGATGTTTTTTTCCCCAGATCATTTGGCTAGAAACTAACCATTCAGAGGTTTATAATTTTTGACTTGGAATGAACATTAGAATTTATCAAATCCATGCCCTTTAATTTTGCAGATAAGGAAACTGAGACTAAGGGAGATGCATAACTTGTCCAGAGTCATACAGTTTGCAAGTATATGAGATGGAATTTGAACCCAGGTTCTCCTGATTTCAGGTCCAGTACTCTATTTACACTAGAACTGGGATGGGTCTCTAACCCAAGTTAGATGTTGTGAAATTTTGCTGCTGTTCCAGTATAACATTCTGTCTCCACCTTTAAGTCTATTTATAAAAGATGCCAGGAGAAGAGGGAGGACTAAGGACAGTAAACTGACCCACCCCTCTCTGTATAAACACATTTTTGGCTCTTGCAGCCTTTATATGTTTGGAGTGCCTAAAAGAGACTGAATAGCTCTTTTGGTTTCAAGAACATGGAAAATAAACTCAAGGAAGATAAAATTATCTAGCATCCAGTGAGAGAGCTCATTTAAAGAGAGAATTAGGAATGATTTTCAGTCTCAAAAAAGGAGAAATATAGTTGGTAGTGTCGTAATTCAACATCTGAATGCTGAAATTACTACTAGGTGCACATTCTAATCATATTTTCATATTTTTGAGCTGAAAAAAGACATTACAGATGATTTAATCATAATTTTATTGATGCAAATCTATAATATATCTCAGAGGACATCTAGTCCAACCCCCTCGTTTTTCAGATAGGGAAATTGAGTCCATAGAAATATTAAGCAACTTCCTTGAGGTCAATTAGATAAGTGACACAATTAGGAATAGAGTTTTAGACCTCAAGGCTCCAAGGCCTATTGATCTTTTCCACTGTCTCATGCCATTTCTTTGTCCAACCTCCTCTCTTTAATGATTCTGGAATTAAGAAACAGAGAGATTAATTGTGTTTTCAAAGAGAATACAACCCACTGATGGCCATGCTGGGTCTAGAAAGCAGATAGCTTAACTTGTAGTTCAGTGATTTTTCCCACTTTTCCAGAGAGGATTTCGATTTCAAGCTAGGCCTCAAAAGAGACTAAAAACTGGAAAAAGAACAGAGAAGGAAGAGGAAGGAAAGCATCAGGGCTATTTAGCCTAAAGATTGCCTGGGGCTGGGATGAGGAAGAAGAGAACTCTTTAAGTTGAGGACTGTCAAATGAATGAAGGAATAAACTTGTCCTTGTTTTTAATGGTGCAGGAAGAACCACAGAATCATAAATGATCTTATAGCTGGAAAGAACCTTGGATAGCACCTATTCAAACCCTACCTGTTGCCTTCCACATCATCCCTGACAATGCTGTGTCAGTCTGTACCTGGTGGTTTAGAATTAGAGTGTGAAACTAAGAACAGTAGATGGAAGGCACCAAAAAAAGAGGTATAAACAGGATATATAAAAAAGGGAAGCATACTCTTGATAACTTGAGTTATCTCAAAATGGAATGGGTTGCCTCTGGGGGAGAATAAGTTCATCTTCACTGGAGGTTTTTGAACGAAGGCTGGAAACTCATTTGTTTAATACTTTATAGAGAATATTTTTATTGCTATTTTTGATTAACAAAAAATCTATTTTCTCCTGCCCCCTCCACTTCTCCCAAAAGAAAGAAAAATAAGATCAATATAATAAATATGAACAAATAAAAATTTGCATGCATTGATCATGTCCCAAAAATATATGTTGAGGAGAACAATTTTATTCAAATAATATTTTTACCCAATGACTTCTTAGTTCTCTTCCAATTCTAAGATTCAAACATTGATTGTAGTACAGTGTAGTACTCTACATGAGGTAGAGTGCAGAACTGAGTATGGAATGTTTTGGGAACAATGATAATTGTGTGGAATTCACACTGAAAGTGATAAGGAGAAAAAGCAAGATATGTAAGAAGGAGACAAATTAAGAAGGACTTGGTGACTTGGCAATAGGGAGTCATTATAGATTCTTTTGAGGGGATAGGTAATTTAGTTAAGTGACTTGCCTAGAATCACACAGTTAATAAATATCTGAAGTCAGATGTGAATTCAAGTTCTTGGGATTCAGAGGCCACTGCTTTATCCACTCACTCACTACCCCACCTAGCTGCTCAAAATTGTAGGTTCTTAAGCAGGGAAATAGGTCAATGGACAGTAACAACAATGCACAAAACATTGGTCTGGGCAAAAGTGGAATAAAGACAGGGCAGGTGAAATTCAACTCCAATTCCCCAATTGATATATGACCCCCATCACCTGTATGTATAAACACAGGCAAGGGTTCTAGTCTAAACATCAATCTGCTAGCAGCCAACCAGTAACTCAGCCAAACGGGACAGATAGAGCAAAAAGGGACTAGAGATAATCAATAGTCCAAAGAGAAGTTTTTTGTTTGGTTCTCTCTCTCTCTCTCTCTCTCTCTCTCTCTCTCTCTCTCTCTCTCTCTCTCTCACACACACACACACACACACACACACACACAGCCCCTAGCACAACAGCTCTTGCAGGGAGAGGGCAGCATCTGGGCCTCCACAGAAGCATTTGAATCTTCAGGTGGCTCAGGGCCCCGGGGCCTGATTTATGTCTCTGCCCCATCCTTGTGAAAGGGAGAACTGGTGGAGAGGCTGCCAGAGCCTGGGGGCCGCAGACTCGCTGGCTTCCATCCGGCCGAGTGCTCCCCGGCTGCCGGCGGGAGCCGCTGGCTCTTCGGGGGCCGCAGCATCTTCGGGGGCCGCAGCATCCCTCGCCGCCGCACGGCTCTGGTCCTTCAGGGCGTTGTTGCTTTGGGTTGGGGGTGGGTTTGGGGGCTTCCTCCGCCCGGTCGGGCGACATCTGGTCCCCCGCGATAGGACCACCTCCCCGGCACGGACCTACCCCAAAAGGCGGCAATGCCGCAACCATGCGAAAAGCATAGTGACTGCCCGAGGTCTCAGGTGAGACCTGCAGAGGTGTAACTCGGCAGGTGAGGGCCCTCCCAAGGGCCAGGTAGTCCGCTCACCGAGAGCGGGACGGCAGAGCAGCAGCAGCCTCTGGTGGGCACTTGATGCTGTGCAGCCCGGAGTCCTGCTGTTTTCTCCAGCCCAGGAAGCGCATGGGAAACCAAGCCAAATTCAATTGGGGCAATAAAATGCCAGCTTCCACTAAGGAGGGTAGAGCATTTTAAAATGATAACCATCTGCTCCCGCACCCAGCGGAGCCAGTTGATCCAAAATGATTCATGATTAAAACTGTACTAGAGACTCCTAGCTTAGCCAGAGCCTGCAGTAAATTCTCTTTCTCTCCTCTTGGCCCCAAAGCAGTGACAGTGAAAGCTTCCCCTCTGCTTCCTGAAGCTTAGCAACTGGCCCTGGCAGGCTGTGTAGACCCATTGCTACAGTCCTCCCTGATCTTTCTCACCTTGGAAACCCTCCAGTGGAGGGGGCTTATAGCACTACCCATGGAGCTGGACATGGATATTTTTGCTCTATCAGGAAAGACACATCTGACTCTCTTAAAGAGCAAGCATGAGGTTCCTGGCTGATCTCTTTGTTCCCAAAAGAGTGGCAAAGAGTGTGCCTAAAAAAATGAAAGAATGAAGTGTTTATTTAGCACCTAATCTATGCAAAAAATCGAGGCCGTCCCTGCTTTCAAAGGACCACCTTCTAATGAGAGAAACAACACATATGGAAGACTGCTAGCAATGAGACTATAAAGAAAG